>NW_025901076.1:0-22672 GCF_022539505.1 Lolium rigidum | reverse complement strand
CCTTTGCAATATATAGCTCATGGGACAAATAGCTTAAAAACTATTGTGGTATTGAATATGTACTTATGCACTTTATCTCTTATTAAGTTGCTTGTTGTGCGATAACCATGTTCCCGGGGACGCCATCAACTCTTTGTTGAATATCATGTGAGTTGCTATGCATGTCCGTCTTGTACGAAGTAAGGAGATCTACCACTTTAATGGTTAGAGCATGCATATTGTTAGAGAAGAACATTGGGCCGCTAACTAAAGCCATGAATCATGGTGGAAGTTTCGAGTTTGGACATATATCCTCAATCTCATATGAGAACACTAATTGTTGCTACATGCTTATGCATTAAAGAGGAGTCCATTATCACGTTGTCCATGTTGTCCCGGTATGGATGTCTAAGTTGAGAATAATCAAAAGCGAGAAATCCAAAATGCGAGCTTTCTCCTTAGACCTTTGTACGGGCGGCATGGAGGTACCCCATTGTGACACTTGGTTAAAACATGTGTATTGCGATGATCCGGTAGTCCAAGCTGATTAGGACAAGGTGCGGGCACTATTAATATACTATGCATGAGGCTTGCAACTTGTAAGATATAATTTACATAACTCATATGCTTTATTACTACCGTTGACAAAATTGTTTCATGTTTTCAAAATAAAAGCTCTAGCACAAATATAGCAATCGATGCTTTCCTCTTTGAAGGACCTTTCTTTTACTTTTATGTTGAGTCAGTTCACCTATTTCTCTCCACCTCAAGAAGCAAACACTTGTGTGAACTGTGCATTGATTCCTACATACTTGCATATTGCACTTGTTATATTACTCTATGTTGATATACATGTTATAAGTTGAAAGCAACCGCTGAAACTTAATCTTCCTTTGTGTTGCTTCAATACCTTTACTTTGATTTTTTGCTTTATGAGTTAACTCTTATGAAAGACTTATTGATGCTTGTCTTGAAAGTGCTATTCATGAAAAGTCTTTGCTTTATGATTCATTTGTTTACTCATGTCATTACCACTGTTTTGATCGCTGCATTCATTACATATGTTTACAATAGTATGATCAAGGTTATGATGGCATATCACTCCAGAAATTATCTTTGTTATCGTTTACCCGCTCGGGACGAGCAGGAACTAAGCTTGGGGATGCTGATACGTCTCCGACGTATCGATAATTTCTTATGTTCCATGCTACATTATTGATGATATCTACACGTTTTATGCATACTTTATGTCATTATTATGCGTTTTCCGGAACTAACCTATTGACGAGATGCCGAAGGGCCAGTTCCTGTTTTCTGGCATTTTTGGTTCCGAAATCCTAGTAAGGAAATATTCTCGGAATCGGACGAAATCAAGGCCCGGCATCCCTATTTTTCCACGAAGCTTCCGAACACCGAGAGGCGCCAGAGGGGGGCCACTGGGCCCCCAGATGATAGCCCGGCGCGGCCAGAGGGGGGGCCGCGCCCCCCTAGTGTGTCGTCGCCTCGTTGACCTTCTGACGCCGCCTCTTCGCCTATATAAAGGTCCCTGACCTAAAACTTCGATACGAAAAAGCCACGGTACGAGAAACCTTCCAGAGCCGCCGCCATCGCGAAGCCAAGATGCGGGAGACGAGAGTCTACTCGTTCCGGCACGCCGCCGGGACGGGGAAGTGCCCCGGAAGGCTCCTCCATCGACACCACCGCCATCTCCATCACCGCTGCTTGTCTCCCATGAGGAGGGAGTAGTTCTCCATCGAGGCTCGGGGCTGTACCGGTAGCTATGTGGTTCATCTCTCTCTTATGTACTTCAATACAATAATCTCATGAGCTGCCTTACATGATTGAGATTCATATGATGATGCTTGTAATCTAGATGTCATTATGCTAGTCAAGTGGGTTTTACTTATGTGATCTCCGGAGACTCCTTGTCCCACGTGTGTAAAGGTGACGAGTGTGTGCACCGTGTGGGTCTCTTAGGCTATATTTCACGAGAATACTTATTCACTGTTATGAATGGCATAGTGAAGTGCTTATTTATATCTCTTTTTGATTGCAATGTGTTGTGTATCACAATTTATCTATGTGCTACTCTAGTGATGTTATTAAAGTAGTTTTATTCCTCCTTGCACGGTGTAATGGTGACGAGTGTGTGCATCCGTGTTAGTACTTGGCGTAGGCTATGATTGTGATCTCTTGTAGATTATGAAGTTAACTATTGCTATGATGGTATTGATGTGATCTATTCCTCCTACATAGTGTGAAGGTGACGAGTGTGCATGCTATGTTAGTACTTGGTTTAGTTATGTTGATCTGTTATGCACTCTAAGGTTATTTAAATATGAACATTGAATTGTGGAGCTTGTTAACTCCGGCATTGAGGGTTCGTGTAATCCTACGCAATGTGTTCATCATCCAACAAGAGAGTGTAGAGTATGCATTTATCTATTCACGTTATGTGATCAAAGTTGAGAGTGTCCACTAGTGAAAGTCTAATCCCTAGGCCTTGTTCCTAAATATCGCTATCGTTGCTTGTTTACTGTTATACTACGTTACTACTGCTGCGTTACTACTTGCTTGTTCTTGTCCTAGGCAAAGCACTTTTACGGTGCCGTTGCCACTTTGCTCATACTTATTTATACCACCTGTATTTCACTATCTCTTCGCCGAACTAGTGCACCTATTAGGTGTGTTGGGGACACAAGAGACTTCTTGCTTTGTTGTTGCGAGGGTTGCATGAGAGGGATATCTTTGACCTCTTCCTCCCACGAGTTCGATAAACCTTGGGTGATCCACTTAAGGGAAACTTCGTCTGTCTGTTCTACGAACCTCTGCTCTTGGAGGCCCAACACTGTCTACAAGAATAGAAGCTCCCGTAGACATCAGGGAGCACCGTAGGCGAGGAAGGGGACATGGGGGAGGAAGATGTAGAGGGTGGGGAAGGCGGTGAGGGAGGAGAGGAGGGTCTGGTGGGTGAAGAAGGAGTAGAAGGTGGTGAGAGACTCGACAGAGCAGGGACCTGAGGCACAGGAGGAGGTGAGCCAGAGAACATGAGAAAAGAAATATCATCCACCGAGAAGGAAGAGGAGGAGGGACGTGGGTAAAAAGGACGGGACTCATCAAAAGTGACGTCCCGAGAGATGCACATCCGACGACCAATAGGATCCCAACACTTATATCCCTTGTGCTCAGGACTATAGCCAAGAAACACACACTCAACAGACGTAACCAAAAAGAGGAAGGGTCGAATAATCATGAGCGCATCCAGTAAGACTCTCAAGAGGAATACCACCATGTAGGGCCATGGAGGGCTGAAGGTTGATGAGATAGGTGGAAATAGACACAGCCACAACCCAGAAGTGAGGAGGAAGAGATTCGTCGATCATCATCACACGAGCCGTCTCAAGCGAGGTGGCGATGCTTGCGCTCAGCCACGCCATTTTGAGCATGAGCGCACAGGCGGGGAGAATTGAGCAAGAGTGCCCTGCTCAACAAGAAAACCACGCAACAGCTGGGAGATATACTCACGAGCGGAGTCAGCCCGAAACACACGAATAGGCGTGGAAAACTGACTATGGACCATGGCAGCAAATATCGAGAGAACCTCGCAGCGAGAATCCATAAAATAGATCCAAGTGTGGCGAGAGAAGTTATCGATAAAAATAACATCGTAGCGTTGGTCCCACTTGGAAGCAAAGGGAGACGGACCCCATACATCAGAATGAACCAAATAAAAAGGATGATGAGATAAAGACTCACTAGTGGGATAAGGTAATTTATTCTGTTACCAAGCTGATGGCGTGTAACTCACACGTTCGTTGGGAACCCCAAGAGGAAGGTATGATGCGCACAGCAGCAAGTTTTCCCTCAGAAAGAAACCAAGGTTTATCGAACCAGGAGGAGCCAAGAAGCACGTTGAAGGTTGATGGCGGCGGGATGTAGTGCGGCGCAACACCGCGAGATTCCGGCGCCAACGTGGAACTCCGCACAACACAACCAAAGTACTTTGCCCCAACGAAACAGGTGAGGTTGTCAATCTCACCGGCTTGCTGTAACAAAGGATTAACCGTATTGTGTGGAAGATGATTGTTTGCAAGAAAACGAGTAAAACAAGTATTACGGCAGAGATTTGTATTTCGAGTATAAAAGAATGGACCGGGTCCACAGTTCACTAGAGGTGTCTCTCCCATAAGATAAAAGCATGTTGGGTGAACAAATTACAGTCGGGCAATTGACAAATAGAGAGGGCATAACAATGCACATACATGTCATGATAAATATAGTGAGATTTAATTGGACATTACGACAAAGTACATAGACCGCCATCCAAGCTGCATCTATGCCTAAAAAGTCCACCTTCGAGGTTATCATCCGAACCCCTTCCAGTATTAAGTTGCAAAGAAACAGACAATTGCATTAAGTATGGTGCGTAATGTAATCAACAACTACATCCTTAGACATAGCATCAATGTTTTATCCCTAGTGGCAACAGGACATCCACAACCTTAGAACTTTCTGTCACTGTCCCAGATATCAATGGAGGCATGAACCCACTATCGAGCATAAATACTCCCTCTTGGAGTTAAGAGCAAAAACTTGGCCGAGCCTCTACTAATAACGGAGAGCATGCAAGATCATAAACAACACATAGGTAATAACTTGATAATTAACATAACATAGTATTCTCTATCCATCGGATCCCGACAAACACAACATATAGTATTACGGATAGATGATCTTGATCATGTTAGGCAGCTCACAAGATCCAACAATGAAGCACAATGAGGAGAAGACAACCATATAGCTACTGCTATGGACCCATAGTCCAGGGGTGAACTACTCACTCATCACTCCGGAGGCGACCATGGCGGTGAAGAGTCCTCCGGGAGATGAATCCCCTCTCCGGCGGGGTGCCGGAGGAGATCTCCAGAATCCCCCGAGATGGGATTGGCGGCGGCGTCTCGCGGAAGGTTTTCCGTATCGTGGCTCTCGGTGCTGGGGGTTTCGCGACGGAGGCTTTAAGTAGGCGGAAGGGCAACACGGGGGCCACACGAGGGCCCCACGGCACGAGGTCGGCGCGGCCGAGGGCACGGGCCGCGCCGCCCTATGGTGGCGGCACCTCGTGGCCCCACTTCGACTCCTCTTCGGTCTTCTCGGAAGCTTCGTGGCAAAATAGGACCCCGGGCGTTGATTTCGTCCAATTCCGAGAATATTTCGTTACTAGGATTTCTCAAACCAAAAACGAGTAAAACGAGCAATCGGCTCTTTGGCATCTTGTTAATAGGTTAGTTCCGGAAAATGCACGAATATGACATAAAGTGTGCATAAAACATGTAGATATCATCAATAATGTGGCATGGAACATAAGAAATTATCGATACGTCGGAGACGTATCGGCATCCCCAAGCTTAGTTCTGCTCGTCCCAGAGCGGGTAAAACGATAACAAAGATAATTTATGAAGTGACATGCCATCATAACCTTGATCATACTATTTGTAAACATATGTAATGAATGCAGCGATCAAAACAATGGTAATGACATGAGTAAACAAGTGAATCATAAAGCAAAGACTTTTCATGAATAGTACTTCAAGACAAGCATCAATAAGTCTTGCATAAGAATTAACTCATAAAGCAATAAATCAAAGTAAAGGTATTGAAGCAACACAAAGGAAGATTAAGTTTCAGCGGTTGCTTTCAACTTGTAACATGTATATCTCATGGATAATTGTCAACATAGAGTAATATAATAAGTGCAATATGCAAGTATGTAGGAATCAATGCACAGTTCACACAAGTGTTTGCTTCTTGAGGTGGAGAGAGATAGGTGAGCTCGACTCAACATAAAAGTAAAAAGAATGGTCCTTCAAAGAGGAAAGCATCGATTGCTATATTTGTGCTAGAGATTTTATTTTGAAAACATGAAACAATTTTGTCAACGGTAGTAATAAAACATTTGAGTTATGTAAATTATATCTTAGAAGTTGCAAGTCTCATGCATAGTATACTAATAGTGCCCGCACCTTGTCCTAATTAGCTTGGACTACCGGATCATCGCAATACACATGTTTTAACCAAGTGTCACAATGGGGTACCTCCATGCCGCTCGTACAAAGGTATAAGGAGAAAGCTCGCATTTTGGATTTCTCGCTTTTGATTATTCTCAACTTAGACATCCATACCGGGACAACATGGACAACGAGATAATGGACTCCTCTTAAATGCATAAGCATGTGGCAACAATTATTATTCTCATATGAGATTGAGGATATATGTCCAAAACTGAAACTTCCACCATGAATCATGGCTTTAGTTAGCGGCCCAATGTTCTTCTCTAACAATATGCATGCTCCAACCATTAAGGTGGTAGATCTCTCTTACTTCAGACAAGACGGACATGCATAGCAACTCACATGATATTCAACAAAGGGTAGTTGATGGCGTCCCCATAAACATGGTTATCGCACAACAAGCAACTTAATAAGAGATAAAGTGCATAAGTACATATTCAATACCACAATAGTTTTTAAGCTATTTGTCCCATGAGCTATATATTGTAAAGGCGAATGATGGAATTTTAAAGGTAGCACTCAAGCAATTTACTTTGGAATGGCGGATAAATACCATGTAGTAGGTAGGTATAGTGGACACAAATGGCATAGTGGTTGGCTCAAGGATTTTGGATGCATGAGAAGTATTCCCTCTCGATACAAGGTTTAGGCTAGCAAGGTTATTTGAAACAAACACAAGGATGAACGGTGCAGAAAAACTCACATAAAAGATATATTGTAAACATGATAAGACTCTACACCGTCTTCCTTGTTGTTCAAAACTCAATACTAGATATTATCTAGACTCTAGAGAAACCAAATATGCAAACCAAATTAGCAAGCTCTAAGTGTTTCTTCATTAATGGGTGCAAAGTATATGATGCAAGAGCTTAAACATGAGCACAACAATTGCCAAGTATCAAATTATCCAAGACATTTTAGAATTACTACATGTAGCATTTTCCAATTCCAACCATATAACAATTTAACGAAGAAGAAACTTCGCCATGAATACTATGAGTAAAGCCTAAGGACATACTTGTCCATATGCTACAGCGGAGCATGTCTCTCTCCCATATAGTGAATGCTAGGATCCATTTTATTCAAACAAAACAAAAACAAAAACAAACCGACGCTCCAAGCAAAGTGCATAAGATGTGACGGAATAAAAATATAGTTTCAGGGGAGGAACCTGATAATGTTGTCGATGAAGAAGGGGATGCCTTGAGCATCCCCAAGCTTAGACGCTTGAGTCTTCTTAGAATATGCAGGGGTGAACCACCGGGGCATCCCCAAGCTTAGAGCTTTCACTCTCCTTGATCATATTGCATCATACTCCTCTCTTGATCCTTGAAAACTTCCCCCACACCAAACTCGAAACAACTCATTAGAGGGTTAGTGCACAATAAAAATTAACATGTTCAGAGGTGACACAATCATTCTTAACACTTCTGGACATTGCATAAACCTACTGGACATTAATGGATCAAATAAATTCATCCAACATAGCAAAAGAGGCAATGCGAAATAAAAGGCAGAATCTGTCAAAACAGAACAGTCCGTAAAGATGGATTTTATTAGGGCACCAGACTTGCTCAAATGAAAATGCCCAAATTGAATGAAAGTTGCGTACATATCCGAGGATCACTCACGTAAATTGGCTCAATTTTCTGAGTTACCTACGAGAGAATTAGACCCAGATTCGTGACAGCAAAGAAATCTGTTTCTCGCGCGATAATCCAAATATAGTATTTACTTTACTATCAAAGACTTTACTTGGCACAACAAAATATAAAACTAAGATAAGGAGAGGTTGCTACAGTAGTAAACAACTTCCAAGACTCAAATATAAAACAAAAATACTGTAGTAAAAACATGGGTTGTCTCCCATAAGCGCTTTTCTTTAACGCCTTTCAGCTAGGCGCAGAAAGTGTAAATCAAGTAACATCAAGAGACGAAACATCAACATCATAATTTGATCTAATAATAGAATCATAAGGTAACTTCATTCTCTTTCTAGGGAAGTGTTCCATACCTTTCTTGAGAGGAAATTGATATTTAATATTACCTTCCTTCATATCAATAGTAGCACCAACGGTTCGAAGAAAAGGTCTTCCCAATATAATGGGGCAAGATGCATTGCATTCAATATCCAAGACAACAAAATCAACGGGGACAAGGTTATTGTTAACCATAATATGAACATTATCAACTCTCCCCAAAGGTTTCTTTTTAGCATTATCAACGAGATTAACATCCAGATAATAGTTTTTCAATGGTGGCAAGTCAAGCATATCATAGACTTTCTTTGGCATAACAGAAATACTTGCACCAAGATCACATAAAGTATTACAATCAAAATCATTGACCCTCATTTTAATGATGGGCTCCCAACCATCTTCTAGATTTCTAGGAATAGAAGTTTCAAGTTTAAGTTTCTCTTCTCTAGCTTTTATGAGAGCATTTGTAATATGTTTTGTGAAAGCCAAATTTACAGCGCTAGCATTAGGACTTTTAGCAAGTTTTTGTAAGAACTTTATAACTTCAGAGATGTGGCAATCATCAAAATCTAAATCATTACAATTTAAAGCAATGGGATTATCATCCCCAAGGTTGGAAAAAATTTCAGCAGTTTTATCACAGGCAGTTTCAGCAGTTTTAGCAGTTTCAGGTAATTTTGCGCGCTTTGCACTAGGAGTAGAAACATTGCCAATGACAAGGGATTAACTTATCAATGCCTATGGATTATAGGCTAGGGTTTAGTTAGAAGTAGAGGGCAAGTAGATCTCGAAGGTTTCAGCCGAAAAGTACTCGACGAATATGAAAACTAGGGTTTGTAGACAATGATTTTATATCTTCTCGTCCCTCGACCCCCCCTTTATATAGGTGGAGCCGAGGGATTCGTGCTATACAAGGATTACAGAGTCCGGGACGGTTTCTAACTCATCCCGCCAGATTACAAATAACACTTCCTATTACAACTCTATCTTTTCCTTAAATACATCTTGGGCTCTCGAGTCTTCTTATTCTTCGGGTAGTGGGCCTTCAATAAACCCCGGGTACTATATTCGGCAGGCCCATTTGGGATGCCTATGTCGATAGCCCCCGAGATTTTGCTTGAATCATAGAGTCAGGGAAAATCTCTACTGTTTATTTTTACTCGAAAGCTCACACTTTCATACTTCTTCTCATAAAAGTCTATATTGTACAGGGATATTGGTAGTTGGGGCTAGTTCATCTGACGGATCAGGTACTAGTTAACTGCTCTAGTGGCAATCCGCAAAAACCTACTTCAAAATCACGTCCCTGGACATGATTTCGGGATACTGGTGTAAACTTCGACAAGTGCCGCTTAAGGTCTTACCATTCTGTCGAGTCCCAGTCAAATTTATCGAGTACCTAACGCGTCCGTTAGGATTTTTCTTCGTATCTGTTGATACGGATAAAAGTAGCGAGCGCAGTCTTCGGCGATGCCACGCCCAGCGAGAATAGATCCGGGGTCTTACCTTCGCAAATTTGCGGCATTCGGAAATTGATCGCAACTTTGGCGTTCGAGAATATATTGTCGAGTGCTTTTCCGGCTGTTGGAATGGCACATTTTATCGAGTCAAATATGACTTATATTGCTCTCCCGATGGGAGTATATGTAGAGTTAATTATAACTCGAAATATACTCTCTTGCTGTTCTATTTTTCTTTTATTAATTTCATCGGGCACGCGAACAGCGTTCCCGATGGGAGTAGCCCCCGAGGCTACAGCCAAGAACTTGTGCTTGGTTGTAGGCTCAACATTTTAGTCCACCTTGTCGCTATTTTGCAATTATCTCTCAATATGATCTCTTTTCTCTTCTTCTTCTCTCTCTTTTTTATTTTTTATCTCTCGGGTGCGCGAACAGCGCTCCCGATGGGAGTAGCCCCCGAGGCTACAGCCAAGAACTTGTGCTTGACTCGTAGGCTCAACATTTCTATATTGTCATACTCGAGATTTTACTATCTCGTCAAGTAGCCCCCGAGCATTTGGGCAAAAACTTGTTTCTGACCAAAGGCTCCCGATGTATTCAAATAACTTATCCTGTCTCCATTCTCCTTTTCCTTGTCGACATATTTTCCTTTGTCGAATTTTCTTCAACTCTATGAATGGTCGAAATTTTTCTGCTTTGTGGGTCCATCGTCCCTACCATGTTGACACGTCGTGCAAGTGGGGGACACACGTCCTCCGCTTTTTCTGGCGCACGTACGGGAACGCCTATCCCAGTAAAAATACTTTTTTGCCCTTGTATCTAGAAGATCTATTCTCACCACACGATTTCCTCATCCAACGGCACACCTCTTCACCCAATTCTTATATAAACTTGTCTTCAACCTCCGTTCATCCCCTTGCTTGCGCCGCTCACCTGTTCCTCTTCGCAAATCCTTCCCTGCGCCCAACTCTCTCTGATTCTTCCGCACTGACACACATTGCTCTGTCCATTGCCATTGATGCCACCGCGCGTACGCCTAACTCGCCACAGCACTCCAGAATCCGCGATGGCTGCTGAAGATCTTGAGTGGGAGAGATCTAAAATCTCCAATCAAGACGTGAACCTGATGAAAAGGCTTGGCCTTATGAAGAAAGAAGACGCCATCCGCTTTCCCGACGAAGAAAGCTATCCCAACCCTCCAATGGAGTATCGGGTTAGTTTCGTTGATCATCTCATCCGTGGCCTCTCTCCCCCAATCCATGATTTCCTCCGCGGTCTTCTCTTTGTTTACGGGATTCGGCTTGCACCAGCTGACTCCCAATTCGATCCTTCATATTTCTATTTTTATCACTCTTTGTGAATGCTTCCTTGGAGTCACTCCCAATTGGGCTCTTTGGAAGCGCATTTTCTGCCTTCGCCGCAATGGCGCGCACAACGCCACCTACAACATAGGTGGCGTAGTTATCTGTGTCCGAACCGATGTCGATTATTTCGACGTCAAATTTCCCGACTCTGTCCAAGGATGGCGCAAGAGGTGGCTCTATATACACGAAGAAAGCGCCAATTCCGTGGAACACAACATAGTTCCCTTCGACGGAAACGCGAAGATTCAACGCCGCCACTCCTGGGACGCCGAAGCTTCCGAAGAAGAGAGAAAGGCGACAGAAGCTCTTATGTCTCGTATCCATCAGCTCCAAAATACTCGAGGCAAAGAGTTGTCTGGTGTCCAAATCACAGCCTATTTTCTTAGGATTAGAGTGCAGCCTCTTCAAGCTCGCAAAAATCCCCTTTGGACGTACTCTGTGCCAATGACGCCAATAGGCTCTCCGAAGTGATCTTTCCGTGAAGGACTTGGAGAAGCTTATTCGAAGAATTACCTCGCCGAGTAAGAAGGATCCTATTCCTTCCTCCTGTCGCGTGGCACCCTACAACTCCACCAATCCTCTCTCCGAGGTATTTTGTCTTCTCGAATTTTTATCTTGTTCGAATTTTTCCCGCATCTCATTGTATTAATATCTCGCTATTTTTCCCTTTGTCGCTATTTTTTTTATAGCGACAAGGGAAAAATGCCGGATATATGCAAACAAATAAATTCCGAGAAAAATACCTCCGGAAGAAAGTGAATGCCACGATGGAAGAAGAGAATAGGATCCTTCAACGGAAAATAATTCGAATAAGCTCAAGTCCTTCCTTGAAAAAACTATTATCATTGTTTTACCAGTAACGAGCTTGAAAATATCCTAAATAGAGCATTGTTGGACACCAGTACCTCGAACTGGAGCTATGAATGCAACATAAAACTTACGTAGCCTTTCTCTTCTTCGGAAGCTAATCAGGCGGCGTCTTCGCGTTTCCGTCAGAAAAGGCTATGTTATTATTCCATGAGTGTAACTTTTTCTTCGTGTATATAGAGCCACCTCTTGGAGCCATCCCCAGACAGAGTACGAAGTGGCATTCGAATCGATACACGAATACGCCTATGTTGTAGGTTATGCGCGCCATTGCGCTTGTGCTTATGCGCTTCAAAAAATTTGAGGTCGTGGCCTCAAAGAAACATTCACAAAATGATAAAATAAATATGAAGGATCGAATTGGAGATAAAATTTGGTGCATCCCGTAAATAAAATTTGAAAATGGATTGGGAGAAGACCACGGATGAGATGTCCAGAGGGTTGGGATGCTTTCTTGGGAAAAGCGGATAGGCGTCTTCTTTCTTAAGCCTTTCATCGGGTTCACGTCTTGTTGGGAATTTCTCTCCACTCCGTCTTCGGCGTATCGGGTCTGGAGTGTTGTGTAATGGCATCAATGGGCAGAAACAATGTCGATGTACGGCGAGAGACAGACGCCGGGGAAAAACTAACGAAGAAACAGTGGCAACAAGAAACGAACAAGTTTAAATACCCATGAATAAGTATTTGACATCTGAAACAGCAGGATGCGCGCGCCGGAAGGCATGTGTCCCCACTTCCACGGCGATGTCAATATGGTGGGAACTGATGGACCCACAAAGCAGAACGATATACATTCATAGAGTTGAAGAAAATTCGACAAAGGAAAATATGTCGACAAGGAAAAGGAGAATGGAGACAGGGATAAGTTATTTGAATACATCGGGAGCCTTTGGTCGAAACAAGTTTTTGCCCAAATGCTCGGGAGCTACTGACAGATAGTAAAATCTCGAGTATGACAATATAGAAATGTTGAGCCTACGGTCAAGCACAAGTTCTTGGCTGTAGCCTCGAGGACTACTCCCATCGGGAGCGCTGTTCGCGCACCGAGAGATAAAAAATAAAAAAGAGAGAGAAGAAGAAGAGAAAAGAGATCATATTGAGAGATAATTGCAAAATAGCGACAAGGTGGACTAAAATGTTGAGCCTACAACCAAGCACAAGTTCTTGGCTGTAGCCTCAGGGGCTACTCCCATCGGGAACGGCGTTCGCGTGCCCGATGAAATTAATAAAAGAAAAATAGAACTAACAAGAGAGTATATTTCGAGTTATAATTAACTCTACATATACTCCCATCGGGAAAGCAATATAAGTCATATTTGACTCGATAAAATGTGCCATTCCAACATGTCGGAAAAGCACTCGACAATATATTCTCGAACGCCAAAGTTGCGATCAATTTACGAATGCCGCAAATTTGCGAAGGTAAGACCCCGGATCTATTCTCGCTGGGCGTGGCATCGCCGAAGACTCGCGCTCTGCTACTTTTATCCGTATCAACGAGATACGAAGAAAAATCCTAACGGACGCGTTAGGTACTCGATAAATTTGAGCGGGACTCGACGTAATGGTAAGACCTTAAGCGGCACTTGTCGAAGTTTACACCGGTATCCCGAAATCATGTCCGAGGGACGTGATTTTGAAATGGGTTTTTGCGGATTGCCACTAGAGCGATTAACTAGTACCTGATCCGTCGGATGAACTAGCCCCAACTACCAATATCCACTGTACAATATAGACTTTTATGAGAAGAAGTATGAAAGTGTGAGCTTTCGAGTAAAATAAACGAGTAGAGATTTTCCCCGACTCTATGATTCAAGCAAAATCTCGGGGCTACTGACATAGGCATCCCAAATGGGCCTGCCGAATATAGTACCCGGGGTTTATTGAAGGCCCACTACCCGAAGAATAAGAAGACTCGAGAGCCCAAGATGTATTTAAGGAAAAGATAGAGTTGTAATAGGAAGTGTTATTTGTAATACGGCGGGATGAGTTAGAAACCGTCCCGGACTACGTAATCCTTGTATAGCACGAATCCCTCGGCTCCACCTATATAAAGGGGGGTCGAGGGACGAAAGATATAAAATCATTGTCTACAAACCCTAGTTTTCATATTCGTCGAGTACTTTTCGGCTGAAACCTTCGAGATCTACTTGCCCTCTACTTCTAACTAAACCCTAGCCTATAATCCATAGGCATTGATAAGTTAATCCCTTGTCATTGGCAATGTTTCTACTCCTAGTGCAAAGCGCGCAAAATTACCTGAGCTGCTAAAAGCTGTCTAGGCTACTTGTGATAAAGCTGCTGAAATTTTTTCCAACCTTGGGGATGATAATCCCATTGCTTTAAATTGTAATGATTTAGATTTTGATGATTGCCACATCTCTGAAGTTATAAAGTTCTTACAAAAACTTGCTAAAAGTCCTAATGCTAGCGCTGTAAATTTGGCTTTCACAAAACATATTACAAATGCTCTCATAAAAGCTAGAGAAGAGAAACTTAAACTTGAAACTTCTATTCCTAGAAATCTAGAAGATGGTTGGGAGCCCATCATTAAAATGAGGGTCAATGATTTTGATTGTAATACTTTATGTGATCTTGGTGCAAGTATTTCCGATTATGCCAAAGAAAGTCTATGATATGCTTGACTTGCCACCATTGAAAAACTATTATCACGGATGTTAATCTCGTTGATAATGCTAAAAAGAAACCTTTGGGGAGAGTTGATAATGTTCATATTATGGTTAACAATAACCTTGTCCCCGTTGATTTTGTTGTCTTGGATATTGAATGCAATGCATCTTGCCCCATTATATTGGGAAGACCTTTTCTTCGAACCGTTGGTGCTACTATTGATATGAAGGAAGGTAATATTAAATATCAATTTCCTCTCAAGAAAGGTATGGAACACTTCCCTAGAAAGAGAATGAAGTTACCTTATGATTCTATTATTAGATCAAATTATGATGTTGATGTTTCGTCTCTTGATGTTACTTGATTTACACTTTTCGCGCCTAGGCTGAAAGGCGTTAAAGAAAAGCGCTTATGGGAGACAACCCATGTTTTTACTACAGTATTTTTGTTTTATATTTGAGTCTTGGAAGTTGTTTACTACTGTAGCAACCTCTCCTTATCTTAGTTTTATATTTTGTTGTGCCAAGTAAAGTCTTTGATAGTAAAGTAAATACTATATTTGGATTACTGCGCAGAAACAGATTTCTTTGCTGTCACGAATCTGGGTCTAATTCTCTGTAGGTAACTCAGAAAATTGAGCCAATTTACGTGAGTGATCCTCAGATATGTACGCAACTTTCATTCAATTTGGGCATTTTCATTTGAGCAAGTCTGGTGCCCTAATAAAATCCATCTTTACGGACTCATTCTGTTTTGACAGATTCTGCCTTTTATTTCGCATTGCCTCTTTTGCTATGTTGGATGAATTTATTTGATCCATTAATGTCCAGTAGGTTTATGCAATGTCCGGAAGTGTTAAGAATGATTGTGTCACCTCTCGAACATGTTAATTTTTATTGTGCACTAACCCTCTAATGAGTTGTTTCGAGTTTGGTGTGGGGAAGTTTTCAAGGATCAAGAGAGGAGTATGATGCAATATGATCAAGGAGAGTGAAAGCTCTAAGCTTGGGGATGCCCCGGTGGTTCACCCCTGCATATTCTAAGAAGACTCAAGCGTCTAAGCTTGGGGATGCTCAAGGCATCCCCTTCTTCATCGACAACATTATCGGGTTCCTCCCTCGAAACTATATTTTTATTCCAGTCACATCTTATGCACTTTGCTTGGAGCGTCGGTTTGTTTTTGTTTTTGTTTTGTTTGAATAAAATGGATCCTAGCATTCACTATATGGGAGAGAGACATGCTCCGCTGTAGCATATGGACAAGTATGTCCTTAGGCTTTACTCATAGTATTCATGGCGAAGTTTCTTCTTCGTTAAATTGTTATATGGTTGGAATTGGAAAATGCTACATGTAGTAATTCTAAAATGTCTTGGATAATTTGATACTTGGCAATTGTTGTGCTCATGTTTAAGCTCTTGCATCATATACTTTGCACCCATTAATGAAGAAACACTTAGAGCTTGCTAATTTGGTTTGCATATTTGGTTTCTCTAGAGTCTAGATAATATCTAGTATTGAGTTTTGAACAACAAGGAAGACGGTGTAGAGTCTTATCATGTTTACAATATATCTTTTATGTGAGTTTTTCTGCACCGTTCATCCTTGTGTTTGTTTCAAATAACCTTGCTAGCCTAAACCTTGTATCGAGAGGAATACTTCTCATGCATCCAAAATCCTTGAGCCAACCACTATGCCATTTGTGTCCACTATACCTACCTACTACATGGTATTTATCCGCCATTCCAAAGTAAATTGCTTGAGTGCTACCTTTAAAATTCCATCATTCGCCTTTACAATATATAGCTCATGGGACAAATAGCTTAAAAACTATTGTGGTATTGAATATGTACTTATGCACTTTATCTCTTATTAAGTTGCTTGTTGTGCGATAACCATGTTTACGGGGACGCCATCAACTACCCTTTGTTGAATATCATGTGAGTTGCTATGCATGTCCAGTCTTGTCTGAAGTAAGAGAGATCTACCACCTTAATGGTTGGAGCATGCATATTGTTAGAGAAGAACATTGGGCCGCTAACTAAAGCCATGATTCATGGTGGAAGTTTCAGTTTTGGACATATATCCTCAATCTCATATGAGAATAATAATTGTTGCCACATGCTTATGCATTTAAGAGGAGTCCATTATCGATTGTCCATGTTGTCCCGGTATGGATGTCTAAGTTGAGAATAATCAAAGCGAGAAATCCAAAATGCGAGCTTTCTCCTTATACCTTTGTACGAGGCGGCATGGAGGTACCCCATTGTGACACTTGGTTAAAACATGTGTATTGCGATGATCCGGTAGTCCAAGCTAATTAGGACAAGGTGCGGGCACTATTAGTATACTATGCATGAGACTTGCAACTTCTAAGATATAATTTACATAACTCAAATGTTTTATTACTACCGTTGACAAAATTGTTTCATGTTTTCAAAATAAAATCTCTAGCACAAATATAGCAATCGATGCTTTCCTCTTTGAAGGACCATTCTTTTTACTTTTATGTTGAGTCAGTTCACCTATCTCTCTCCACCTCAAGAAGCAAACACTTGTGTGAGCTGTGCATTGATTCCTACATACTTGCATATTGCACTTATTATATTACTCTATGTTGACAATTATCCATGAGATATACATGTTACAAGTTGAAAGCAACCGCTGAAACTTAATCTTCCTTTGTGTTGCTTCAATACCTTTACTTTGATTTATTGCTTTATGAGTTAATTCTTATGCAAGACTTATTGATGCTTGTCTTGAAGTACTATTCATGAAAAGTCTTTGCTTTATGATTCACTTGTTTACTCATGTCATTACCATTGTTTTGATCGCTGCATTCATTACATATGTTTACAAATAGTATGATCAAGGTTATGATGGCATGTCACTTCAGAAATTATCTTTGTTATCGTTTTACCTGCTCGGGACGAGCAGAACTAAGCTTGGGGATGCTGATACGTCTCCGACGTATCGATAATTTCTTATGTTCCATGCCACATTATTGATGATATCTACATGTTTTATGCACACTTTATGTCATATTCGTGCATTTTCACGGAACTAACCTATTAACAAGATGCCAAAGAGCCGATTGCTTGTTTTACTGCTGTTTTTGGTTTGAGAAATCCTAGTAACGAAATATTCTCGGAATTGGACGAAATCAACGCCCAGGGTCCTATTTTGCCACGAAGCTTCCAGAAGACCGAAGAGGAGTCGAAGTGGGGCCACGAGGTGCCGCCACCATAGGGCGGCGCGGCCCAGGCCCTGGCCGCGCCGACCTGTGGTGTGGGGCCCTCGTGTGGCCCCCCGTGTTGCCCTTCCGCCTACTTAAAGCCTCCGTCGCGAAACCCCCGTGCAGAGAGCCACGATACGGAAAACCTTCCGGAGACGCGCCGCCGCCAATCCCATCTCGGGGGATTCTGGAGATCTCCTCCGGCACCCTGCCGAGAGGGGATTCATCTCCCGGAGGACTCTTCACCGCCATGGTCGCCTCCGGAGTGATGAGTGAGTAGTTCACCCCTGGACTATGGGTCCATAGCGATAGCTAGATGGTTGTCTTCTCCTCATTGTGCTTCATTGTTGGATCTTGTGAGCTGCCTAACATGATCAAGATCATCTATCTCGTAATACTATATGTTGTGTTTGTCGGGATCCGATGGATAGAGAATACTATGTTATGTTAATTATCAAGTTATTACCTATGTGTTGTTTATGATCTTGCATGCTCTCCGTTATTAGTAGAGGCTCGCGGCCAAGTTTTTCTCTTAACTCCAAGAGGGAGTATTTATGCTCGATAGTGGGTTCATGCCTCCATTGATATCCGGGACGAGTGACGGAAAGTTCTAAGGTTGTGGATGTGCTTGTTGCCACTAGGGATAAAACATTGATGCTATGTCTAAGGATGTAGTTGTTGATTACATTACGCACCATACTTAATGCAATTGTCTGTTGCTTTGCAACTTAATATTGGAAGGGGTTCGGATGATAACCTGAAGGTGGACTTTTTAGGCATAGATGCAGTTGGATGGCGGTCTATGTACTTTGTCGTAATGTCCAATTAAATCTCACTATATTTATCATGACATGTATGTGCATTGTTATGCCCTCTCTATTTGTCAATTGCCCGACTGTAATTTGTTCACCCAACATGCTTTTATCTTATGGGAGAGACACCTCTAGTGAACTGTGGACCCCGGTCCATTCTTTTATACTTGAAATACAAATCTGCTGCAATACTTGTTTCTTGTTTTCTTGCAAACAATCATCTTCCACACAATACGGTTAATCCTTTGTTACGGCAAGCCGGTGAGATTGACAACCTCACTCTGTTTCGTTGGGGCAAAGTACTTTGGTTGTGTTGTGCGGGTTCCACGTTGGCGCCGGAATCTGCGGTGTTGCGCCGCACTACATCCCGCCGCCATCAACCTTCAACGTGCTTCTTGGCTCCTCCTGGTTCGATAAACCTTGGTTTCTTTCTGAGGGAAAACTTGCTGCTGTGCGCATCATACCTTCCTCTTGGGGTTCCCAACGAACGTGTGAGTTACACGCCATCGGCTTGGTAACAGAATAAATTACCTTATCCCACTAGTGAGTCTTTATCTCATCATCCTTTTTATTTGGTTCATTCGATGTATGAGGTCCGTCTCCCTTTGCTTCCAAGTGGGACCAACGCTACGATGTTATTTTTATCGATAACTTCTCTCGCCACACTTGGATCTATTTTATGGATTCTCGCTGCGAGGTTCTCTCGATATTTGCTGCCATGGTCCATAGTCAGTTTTCCACGCCTATTCGTGTGTTTCGGGCTGACTCCGCTCGTGAGTATATCTCCCAGCTGTTGCGTGGTTTTCTTGTTGAGCAGGGCACTCTTGCTCAATTCTCCTGCCCAGGCGCTCATGCTCAAAATGGCGTGGCTGAGCGCAAGCATCGCCACCTGCTTGAGACGGCTCGTGTGATGATGATCGACGAATCTCTTCCTCCTCACTTCTGGGTTGTGGCTGTGTCTATTTCCACCTATCTCATCAACCTTCAGCCCTCCATGGCCCTACATGGTGGTATTCCTCTTGAGAGTCTTACTGGATGCGCTCATGATTATTCGACCCTTCCTCTTTTTGGTTACGTCTGTTGAGTGTGTGTTTCTTGGCTATAGTCCTGAGCACAAGGGATATAAGTGTTGGGATCCTATTGGTCGTCGGATGTGCATCTCTCGGGACGTCACTTTTGATGAGTCCCGTCCTTTTTACCCACGTCCCTCCTCCTCTTCCTTCTCGGTGGATGATATTTCTTTCTCATGTTCTACGGCTGCACCTCCTCCTGTGCCTCGGAGTCCCCGCTCTGTCGAGTCTCTCACCACCTTCTACTCCTTCTTCACCCACGGACCCTCCTCTCCTCCCTCACCGCCTCCCCACCCTCTACATCTTCCTCCCCCATGTCCCCTTCCTCGCCTACGGTGCTCCCTGATGTCTACGGGAGCTTCTATTCTTGTAGACAGTGTTGGGCCTCCAAGAGCAGAGGTTCGTAGAACAGCAGCAAGTTTCCCTTAAGTGGATCACCCAAGGTTTATCGAACTCAGGGAGGAAGAGGTCAAAGATATCCCTCTCATGCAACCACTGCAACAACAAAGCAAGAAGTCTCTTGTGTCCCCAACACACCTAATAGGTGCACTAGTTCGGCGAAGAGATAGTGAAATACGGGTGGTATAAATAAGTATGAGCGTGTAGCAACGGCACCGAGAAAAGTGCTTTGCCTAGGACGATAAACAAGCGGTAATACATGCAGCAGTAGTAACTGCGGTAAAACGAGTAAACAAGCGGCGATAGCGATATTTAGGAACAAGGCCTAGGGATTAGACTTTCA
Organism: Lolium rigidum; assembly: GCF_022539505.1. Classification (NCBI taxonomy): domain Eukaryota; kingdom Viridiplantae; phylum Streptophyta; class Magnoliopsida; order Poales; family Poaceae; genus Lolium; species Lolium rigidum. The sequence continues at coordinate 2,467 of NW_025901076.1, read as the reverse complement.
CTAGTGGACACTCTCAACTTTGATCACATAACGAGAATAGATAAATGCATACTCTACACTCTCTTGTTGGATGATGAACACATTGCGTAGGATTACACGAACCCTCAATGCCGGAGTTAACAAGCTCCACAATTCAATGTTCATATTTAAATAACCTTAGAGTGCATAACGGATCAACATAACTAAACCAAGTACTAACATAGCATGCACACTGTCACCTTCACACTATGTAGGAGGAATAGATCACATCAATACCATCATAGCAATAGTTAACTTCATAATCTACAACAGATCACAATCATAGCCTACGCGAAGTACTAACACGGATGCACACTGTCACCATTACACCGTGCAGGAGGAATAAAACTACTTTAATAACATCGCTAGAGTAGCACATAGATAAATTGTGATACAAAACACATTGCAATCATAAAGAGATATAAATAAGCACTTCACTATGCCATTCATAACGGTGAATAAGTATTACGTGAAATATAGCCTAAGAGACCCACACGGTGCACACACTCGTCACCTTTACACACGTGGGACAAGGAGTCTCCGGGAGATCACATAAGTAAAACCCACTTGACTAGCATAATGACATCTAGATTACAAGCATCATCATATGAATCTCAATCATGTAAGGCAGCTCATGAGATTATTGTATTGAAGTACATAAGAGAGAGATGAACCACATAGCTACCGGTACAGCCCCGAGCCTCGATGGAGAACTACTCCCTCCTCATGGGAGACAAGCAGCGTGTGATGGAGATGGCGGTGGTGTCGATGGAGGAGCCTTCGCGGGGCACTTCCCCGTCCCGGCGGCGTGCCGGAACGAGACTCTCGTCTCCCGGATCTTGGCTTCGCGATGGCGGCGGCTCTGGAAGGTTTCTCGCACGTGTGGCTTTTTCAGTATCGAGGTTTTAGGTCGGGGACCTTTATATAGGCGAAGAGGCGGCGTCAGAAGGTCAACGAGGCGACGACACACTAGGGGGGCGCGGCCCCCCCTCTGGCCGCGCCGGGCTATCATCTGGGGGCCCAGTGGCCCCCCTCTGGCGCCTCTCGGTGTTCTGGAAGCTTCGTGGAAAAATAGGATGCTGGGCCTTGATTTCGTCCGATTCCGAGAATATTTCCTTACTAGGATTTCTGGAACCAAAAACAGCAGAAAACAGGAACTGGCCCTTCGGCATCTCGTCAATAGGTTATTTCCGGAAAACGCATAATAATGACATAAAGTATGCATAAAACATGTAGAGATCATCAATAATGTAGCATGGAACATAAGAAATTATCGATACGTCGGAGACGTATCGCATCCCCAAGCTTAGTTCCCTGCTCGTCCTGAGCTGGTAAACGATAACAAAGATAATTTCTGGAGTGATATGCCATCATAACCTTGATCATACTATTGTAAACATATGTAATGAATGCAGCGAATCAAAACGAATGGTAATGACATGAGTAAACAAATGAATCATAAAGCAAAGACTTTTCATGAATAGCACTTTCAAGACAAGCATCAATAAGTCTTTCATAAGAGTTAACTCATAAAGCAAAAATCAAAGTAAAGGTATTGAAGCAACACAAAGGAAGATTAAGTTTCAGCGGTTGCTTTCAACTTATAACATGTATATCAACATAGAGTAATATAACAAGTGCAATATGCAAGTATGTAGGAATCAATGCACGGTTCACACAAGTGTTTGCTTCTTGAGGTGGAGAGAAATAGGTGAACCGACTCAACATAAAAGTAAAAGAAAGGTCCTTCAAAGAGGAAAGCATCGATTGCTATATTTGTGCTAGAGCTTTTATTTTGAAAACATGAAACAATTTTGTCAACGGTAGTAATAAAGCATATGAGTTATGTAAATTATATCTTACAAGTTGCAAGCCTCATGCATAGTATATTAATAGTGCCCGCACCTTGTCCTAATCAGCTTGGACTACCGGATCATCGCAATACACATGTTTTAACCAAGTGTCACAATGGGGTACCTCCATGCCGCCTGTACAAAGGTCTAAGGAGAAAGCTCGCATTTTGGATTTCTCGCTTTTGATTATTCTCAACTTAGACATCCATACGGGACAACATGGACAACAGTATAATGGACTCCTCTTTAATGCATAAGCATGTAGCAACAATTAGTGTTCTCATATGAGATTGAGGATATATGTCCAAAGCTCGAAACTTCCACCATGATTCATGGCTTTAGTTAGCTGGCCCAATGTTCTTCTCTAACAATATGCATGCTCTAACCATTAAAGTGGTAGATCTCCCTTACTTCGAGACAAGACGGACATGCATAGCAACTCACATGATATTCAACAAAGAGTTGATGGCGTCCCCGGGGAACATGGTTATCGCACAACAAGCAACTTAATAAGAGATAAAGTGCATAAGTACATATTCAATACCACAATAGTTTTTAAGCTTTATTTGTCCCATGAGCTATATATTGCAAAGGTG
>NW_025901075.1:0-60811 GCF_022539505.1 Lolium rigidum | reverse complement strand
CCTAGTCACGTATATGTTATCACCAGAATTTGACCAAGTCAGAGGTGGGCCGCGATCAAGATGGACTCGACGATATATGCGTGGAGAGATATGTGAATCGGCCTTGTTTACCAAATTTGGGCTAGTTAGCCCGTGTATCTTTGTAGTAGGTACGTAGAAGTTAGAATTTATCTCGTGCACGGTTTGGTGCACGCCCACATTAGAAAGTCCCCTGGACTATAAATATGTATCTAGGGTTTATGGAATAAACAACAACCAACGTTCACCACAAACCAATCTCGGCGCATCGCCAACCCCTTCGTCTCAAGGGTTTCTCCGGTAGCACCATGCTGCCTAGATCGCATCTCGCGATCTAGGCAAAGACGAGCCTCGCCCACGTTGTTCATGCGTTGCTCGTACCGAAGCCTTTTTGATGGCGAGCAACGTAGTTATCATAGATGTGTTAGGGTTAGCATTGTTCCTAGTATCACATGCTCGTCGTAGTGCAACCCTTGCGCATCTAGCCGTCCTTGTACCTCATCATGGGTGCAGGGGCGGCACCCCGCTTGATCATTGTTTAGCAGATCTGATCCGTTACGATTGCTCCTTGATTCATCAAGGATTAGTTTAATATCTGCAATAGTTAGGCCTTACAAAGGGTTGGAGGATCCAGCGGCATGTAGGGCGTAGTTTGCTGCCCCTAGACAGGATGTTCCGAGGATCAACCTAGTGTTGGTTTTTAGGCCTTGTCTAGGGCTGGCTTACGATCACCGTGCGTGAGCGCGAGGCCCAATCGTGAGTAGGATGATCCGATTATGCGGTGAAAACCCCAAATCGTCGTGGATCTCATATGCTTCATCTTGATCAAGCAGGACCACCATATATTCGGCCACCTTGGACGAATCATGGGTGGATCGGCTCCATGAGCCGATTCACAGGATAACCTGAGAGCCGATCGAGGCTCGTATTTAACGTGTACGTGTGTGCCCCGGCAGGAAACTAAGCGAGGCATCATCCACACCTTCCCCGACCAGGTATAGGTCAGGTGGCACGCCCTTGCAATTTGCATCGGCGCGCGACCAGGAGGCTTTGCGGGCCGTCGCTCTGAGGGACTGGGGCCAGCCGCAGCCCTAGTTGTTCCCGGCTCTACGGTGTTGACCAGTCACTGCCCGCCGGTGGGTTTCTGACGTCAACACATTCTGGCACGCCCGGTGGGACGTCCTCAGCATCAACCACATCGCCGTCTACATCAGAGATGGCGGAAGAAACTCCGGTCACCTACGAGGAGCTCAATGGCGAGCTCAAGAAGAAGTATGACGAGGTCAAAGCCTTCCTCGAAGCCGACCTCATCGGCTCTTTCCACGAGACCCGTTCCCATGGCATCGATGGAAGGGGTTCTCACCGAAGGCGCGCTTGATGGAGTGGACCTGTCCACCCCGTCGAAGAACGCACCAGGTCGCCGCGTCAGGAGATCAACTTCATGGTGGCTCATTCGCCGCACCGCCATTCCGAGAGCCTCGGTGAATACGTTGGAGCGCGTCGCTCCGCGCGTGATCCAGGAGATCATGAGCCATCGCACTCTCCGTCAGACCAGCCCTAGGGACTCACCAAGGGGAATTGCTACTCCAGTCCCGTCCACCGCTGCCGTTCGCGTTGGCAGCGCCCGAAGCGCCGAATTCATCGGCCTACGTCGTCTACAAGATTGGTGGTGACCCCAGTGACTACCAATTCCTACATGACGCGCCCATCGGCCTGTGAAATAGCATCACCAGACTCTCGTGGGCCTACGAACGTAGGAGCCGATTCTAGGAGTCAGCTAAAATCATGTTTCCGGTCCGGGCTCAACGTCGATCTAATGAACAATGGGATGCGTCGTCTATTGCGCTGGAGGGAACCCATGTCGTTCCTAGGGAAGCCGACGTTCGCACCACAATACCTTGGCTACAAATAGAGCCGATTTCAGCAGTCACCTGGCAGAATCGGCTCGGGGGGGCACCTAATCAGGGAGCGCGCGCGACGCCGTTGGGCACGTGCGGAGAAATTTTGGTAGCCGAATATAAAAAAAAAATCGGATGCAATCGGAGCCGATGCGGGGCAGTCGACTTTGGCAAGAACAGAAAGCGAGTTTACAAGTATCTGTTCACACCCAGAAGCAAAGAGGTCCTACTGAAGAAATGCGTTAAGAGCCTGAAGAGCATCGGCACGGATTCGATCCACCTCAGCGATCTCGACCTCATCATCCTCGTCTCTCCCCATCACCAGCTGGCTGCTTAGGGCACGGATTTCAGCTAGGTCGGTCTTCGATCGCACAGTGAGACCTTGTGCTTCCTCTTGGGAGCGAGCAATGAGGGATTCCTCGTCTTGGATGAGTTGTCGGGTCTCCCTGGCCCTCCTTTCGAGGTCTTCCAGCTCCTTGCGTAAGGTCTCAAGTCTGACACTATGAGTGGAAGCGGCGGTCTTTGCATCTAAAGCAGCCTTTTTCTCGTTGAGCCGTTGGCATTTCTCTGCAATATCGGCTCTCAGCGGGAGTTGGGCGCGGCGGAGGGTAATCCTTTGACGAGCCGACTGCACCCTTGACTTGAAAACTGACAAAGTCACTGTCGGCCAGAGTTTGGCTACCAGCACCACTGGGAGACGAGACTGGATGTCCACGAGGATGCCCCTGATCGTCTCAGGGTCCTCAACCAGAGTGTCAACTGGGGAGGAGAGCAGGACTTTGAGACGCTGGAGCGGACCGTCGATTGTACCAAGGTTTGGCTCTCCACCTATTTTAGGGGCGGCTGGCTCGATGGAGTCGGGGTCGAAAGTCAGCAAGCTTGAAGGATCGCACCCCTGACCAAAGAACAAGAACGGTATGGGCATGCGGCAGATGAAAAAAGTAGGCTCGAGAGAGAAAAGAGAGTGTACCTCTCCCAAGAAAGGAAGGGAAGCCGAGGTGGTGACAATCGGCTTTGCAGTATGCTGGTCAGACGATTGGTCCGTCACGCGTGGCGAGTTGGAGGGACCAGGGGCAGTGGATGGCATCGGTACCTCTTCAACGACCCCGCTAGAAGTCTCATTAATCTGCAAGAGGAATGGTAAAGCGATCCAGTTAGTGACAAGACAACAGTAAACACGAGCTGTCAAGAGGGTTACCTTTGAAACTTCCTGGCTAGGCGAAGAGGTTTGTGGGCCCGTGCGAGCCCTTTGGACACATCGGCGCTTTATGCGCGACCTCGTTTGGACCGAAGATCGAAGAGCGGCAGGCTCGGGAGTCGACCTTTTTCTAGAAGCCGGGGTTGGCGAGTCCGTCCGGCTCGTGTGGTGGATCTGTCCGTACCGCGTGGGTAGGAGTCCCTGGGACTGAACTGTTCTCCCTCACTGGAGTTCTCTTCGGTGGAAGTCTGAAAGAAGGGGTACGACCATCTTACAAAGGTTGGGAAGGCAAGTGCGATCGATCGAAATATGGTACAACTTACCTGCGAACTCGCTTGGGCAGGAGTTCTGCGCGTCAGGGTTTTCCTGACAGCCACCTTCCTCACCGCCGTCCTCGCCCGGGTCGAGGCTCGGGGGGCAACCGGCCCTAAGGATGCTTTGCTTTTGGAGCCGATTTCGGTGAAATCGGCTGGCCTTCCATTATAACTTTCTTCAGAGGTGGCGAACTCTGACAGAAGAGGACCACTGGGGCCGGAGGAAGGAATACAAAGGGAGAACCATCAGCTTGCGTGGGAGCTGGGCCGTCTTGTTGCTGCCAAGAGGTGAAGTCAGTTCACAGGCAAATCACCATTAAGTGGTTACGGGAAATATTTTAAGGAATAGTACCTGGTCAGCGGAGATGTCATGCGCGGCGTCAAGTTGTTTCAATAATGGTCCTAACGCCCTCCTAAAGACATGGGTCTTCCACATGAACCACCAAGTCTCGAAGCCATCAGTGGTGGAGGAGAAACGGAGGTTGTGAGGGATTGGAAGGGCCAAAGCATCAAAGAAGGTGTAGCACCTATGACTGGTAAGGATGTCAGGCAATTCGGCTCTGCTTGCGGTCAGGTGGTGTAAGAATAAGTGCGGAGGCACTTGCCCGAGACCGAGCTGACGGGCTACCACTACCGGTTGATAACACTCATAACCAGGTTTGATGATCCGGTTTGAGGTGCTCATTCCAACAGGGAGAAAGCAAGGACGAATCATGATGGAATATAGATGCCGAGTGCTATCGTCATCGGCAAAGCTACCCAATCGGAAGGAGACCGGATTTTCAAAGTCCTCCGTTTCGAGATAAGGAAAGAACAAGGGGTTGTCCAAACCTTGGAAGAAGATCTTGAACCACCCCGTCGCTTCCTTAGGGATCAGCCTGCTGCCTGGGAGACCATACAGGGCTTGACCATAGCTGGTGCATCGAATATCCTTCCCGTTAACATTTGGGAAGGTGCAGGAGGTCAGAGGTGGGAAGTCTGGGATCTGATCCCGAAAGTATAACTGCGCCCATAGCTGAATAAACCACCGGGGGCCGCCGCTTTAACCGTCTTCCGAGAGAACAGCTTGACGGACATCGCTTGAAGAGATCGATAGACCTCTCCAAGGAACAGGCTTGCCGATGCCGAGATGGGTGCCTTTGGCCAGCTTCATAGGCTAGGGAAAGGTAGTTCTTGGTAGGGGCAAGTGATGGGCCGCAGAATATGAAGTGTTCCAACCAAAAGTTTAGGAAGGCCGTGTGTTCTCGCTCCGTCACGGGGCCTTTGGTTTTCATATAACGATCGAGATAGGCGCCCACCTGGTACATTCTTTTTTAGAAGAAAGGGTGAAAGGGACTTTCGGCAGTTTGAAAGCGTATGGGCTTGGAGACGCAATGTCCAGGCTCGTGATCATGGCCACGTCCAAGCAGGGTTGGTGTCATCGGGCCGTGGCCGAAAATGAAGCAGCTCAACGCGTCGGACCGTAAGTAGCCGATGGTTTTCGTAATATTTTCATTCTTCTCAAGAGGAGACAGTGATAATGATAAGGCATCGGCTATCCCTATAGACTCCCAGGTGGCGTAATGGGTTTTGGATACTCTGTTGTACCATGGCACCCAACCTTCAGGGGGATTAGGCCAGGCTCGCAGGCAGTCGGCCCAGGAGGTCAGATCTAAGTTCTGATTCACGAAGGGGATTCTATTAGCTTCACAGGAGATTAAATGAGCAGGACTCTCGGAAGAGCGGGGGCCAAGACACATGGAGTTTGGGAGAGAAGGATGCGGCAATAGGAGGTCGGAGACCTAAAATTAATGACAGAGAGGAACATTAAGTCAGGTATTCTTCTATTCAATCCTGATATTGGCCCTAATGGCGGAGAAGCGGTGGAGTATTACCTTCAAGCCGGAGACCATGGCGTCGGTGTTGGACGGTTCCGCCATTTGATACGCTGCAGAGTTGGGGCGGTGCGGTTGAGATCTGAAGCTCGCGAGATCGCGTAGGTGGCGGATTTTGGGGATCTGAGTTCGCTTTCTCAGACGGAGGTTGAAGGTGACCGTTTGGAGGGGTAACCAGGTTCGCCCTTGCTTGTTATATGGTAGGGACCGGTGCGACGCTATCGGCTCTTTTAGGGTTTGTTTGACTTTGACTATCGGCCAAGTTGGCTAGAAGCCGATTACGTGAGAGAAAAGAGCCGATTGCTCGCAGACTGCCGGGATTATCAAGTCATGCATAGGAGGTGGTAATAAACAGTACTGCGACGGTTCTGCTCTGCTACGACACGGCTCTTCGAAGAATGCATATGGTTTTGCAATTATCATTATCAAAACCAGGGGGGCATGTGTTATCACCAGAATTTGACCAAGTCAGAGGTGGGCCGCGATCAAGATGGACTCGACGATATATGCGTGGAGAGATATGTGAATCGGCCTTGTTTACCAAATTTGGGCTAGTTAGCCCGTGTATCTTTGTAGTAGGTACGTAGAAGTTAGAATTTATCTCGTGCACGGTTTGGTGCACGCCCATATTAGAAAGTCCCCTGGACTATAAATATGTATCTAGGGTTTATGGAATAAACAACAACCAACGTTCACCACAAACCAATCTCGGCGCATCGCCAACCCCTTCGTCTCAAGGGTTTCTCCGGTAGCACCATGCTGCCTAGATCGCATCTCGCGATCTAGGCAAGCACGAGCCCGCCCATGTTGTTCATGCGTTGCTCGTACTGAAGCCTTTTTGATGGCGAGCAACGTAGTTATCATAGATGTGTTAGGGTTAGCATTGTTCCTAGTATCACATGCTGTCGTAGTGCAACCCTTGCGCATCTAGCCGTCCTTGTACCTCATCATGGGTGCAGGGGCGGCACCCCGCTTGATCATTGTTTAGCAGATCTGATCCGTTACGATTGCTCCTTGATTCATCAAGGATTAGTTTAATATCTGCAATAGTTAGGCCTTACAAAGGGTTGGAGGATCCAGCGGCATGTAGGGCGTAGTTTGCTGCCCCTAGACAGGATGTTCCGAGGATCAACCTAGTGTTGGTTTTTAGGCCTTGTCTAGGGCTGGCTTACGATCACCGTGCGTGAGCGCGAGGCCCAATCGTGAGTAGGATGATCCGATTATGCGGTGAAAACCCCAAATCGTCGTGGATCTCATATGCTTCATCTTGATCAAGCAGGACCACCATATATTCGGCCACCTTGGACGAATCATGGGTGGATCGGCTCCATGAGCCGATTCACAGGATAACCTGAGAGCCGATCGAGGCTCGTATTTAACGTGTACGTGTGTGCCCCGCAGGAAACTAAGCGAGGCATCATCCACACCTTCCCGACCAGGTATAGGTCGGTGGCACGCCCTTGCAATTTGCATCGGCGCGCGACCAGGAGGCTTTGCGGGCCGTCGCTCTGAGGGACTGGGGCCAGCCGCAGCCCTAGTTGTTCCCGGCTCTACGGTGTTGACCAGTCACTGCCCGCCGGTGGGTTTCTGACGTCAACAGTATATCGATAGGCTGTGTCTATGGTTGGGAACAAGCACACTGAACGCTATGTGGACTCGGAGTAACAAAACTGACACTAGAAGATAAACTAGATAATAGAGAAAACACAAACCCTAACAATTCTACTAGACAAAAGACAAAGGTACGCAAAAACAACTACGAAAAGCAACTAAAACTCGAAATTAGTGCAATCTATGGCTATGGCAAACCCTAACCCTAAATTTTTTTTGGCTTTTTCTGGATAGGAAAACACTCACAACTCAACTATGGGGTGGATTGTGGATGGCTTACCGAGGAAAACTGGAAATCTGATACCAAGATGATAAGGGGTGGCCCGATCTTCTCGGTAAGAAACGGTGGTGATGATGATCACGGGGTGATGGCAGCGGAGAAACACGACGATGTAGTGGATGATAACTTGTATGACGCAACGAGATCTCTCGATTGGTCCCCGTCGCCGCATGCAACAGCTCTCAACCCCGCAAGATATTCGCAACTCCACACACTTGCGCACGTAGCCGCCGACCACGAAGCGGTAAGTTGCAACCGTCTAATTCCTAATGGAACAGCAGATCACACAAGACTTAAACAGGATCTACACAATATCCAAGCAATATGGTGTAGGGAATTCAATAGTTTTGCAGAGCAAACAACTAAGAACTAGGGTTTATCTTAAACGTGGTCTAAAGCAGCTAGGGGGTCGTCCAAGGCACTTATATAGGCGTCCGGAACGAGTTCTGGTCGAAAAGATACAAGAATAACCGACCCAGAATAGATCCGGTCGAGACAGACTCGGACACGTCCGGTCCGGGGTCCGGCCGACCGGGCCGTGGACCGGCCGGTCCGGTTTCCGGTCCGGTCAACCGGGTTCTGGACCGGGCTGTCCGGCCGCTGGTCCGGTCAACCGGCTGTGGACCGGAAAACCGCGGAGTTTCCGGCTTCCGTCCGGTACGAGGGCTTCCTCCGCTGTCGTCCGGTTTGCGACCGGCCGACCGGGCCAGGAACCGGGCTGGCCGGTCTCGGGGGCCGGTCCGACCGGGTTCCGGACCGGCCTCGGACTTCTTCTTCTCCTCTCGCGCATGCCTCCCGCTCCTCCCTCGCGCGTCCATGAGATATCTTCATGTCCAGCTCCATGTCCAGCTTCACGTCCATCTTCACGTCCAGCTGCTCCTCTCCTCGTGTGATGCTTGTCTCCTCTTCATACCTGATGATACATAAATAATAGGACTTAGGTAGTATAAAGTTCTCATCAATCAAGGTATCGTTTAAGAACAAGTTCACCTGTTGTTTAAGTAGCTTCGCACGAGCTCGTGTCATTGGTCCAATCCTGACTTCATTGGACTTGAGCTTCACAGCAGGTTCATCTTCAGTTGGTAATGACGGAGGTAGTAGTGAGGTAGGGATGTCCTCATCAAGTTAATTATCATTATGATAGTATTGATGTGATCTATTCCTCCTTTCATAGTGTAATGTGGACAGTGTGTGCGCTATGTTAGTTCTTGGTTTACTTTGCAATGATTGTTGTCCACAACTGGCGCGTGGTTGACGTGGGAGGTTTGATGGCGGTTGACGGACTTGATGGAGTGTCTTGATTCGTCCCCGGCAACGGCGCCAGAAAATAGCTTGATGTCTACTCACGCTTCTTTTCCTGTAGACAGTGTTGGGCCTCCAAGAGCAGAGGTTTGTAGAACAGCAGACAAGTTTTCCCTTAAGTGGATCACCCAAGGTTTATCGAACTCGTGGAGGAAGAGGTCAAAGATATCCCTCTCAAGCAACCCCGCAATCACGATACAAGAAGTCTCTTGTGTCCCCAAAGACACCTAATACACTTGTCGATGTATAGGTGCACTAGTTCGGCGAAGAGATAGTAAAACACAGGTGGTATAGATGGTGGTAATATTGCGTAAAGTAAAGATGCAGAAGAAACAAGAAACAAGCGGCGCCGTAAAATAGCTTGCCGGCGTGGGAAGCAATTCTTTGTGGTGGAAACAAGGCCTAGGGATCATACTTTCACTAGTGGACACTCTCAACATTGATCACATAATAAATAAGTTCTCTTCCTTTGTGCTACATATACTCTTGTTTGATAATGAACACCATTCGTTGCGTAGGGCTACTAGAGCACCTCAATGCCGGAGTTAACAAGCTCCACAACATTCGATTTTCATGTTTAGGTAACCTTAGAGCATAATAGATCTTTGCAAAATAGACCGAGTACTAACATAGCATACACACTGTCACCTTTACACTATGAAGGGGGAATAAATCACATCAATACTATCATAGCGATAATCAACTCCATAACCTACAAGAGATTATGATCATAATCTACGACAAGAACCACACGATGCACACACTGTCACCATTACACCATGCAGGAGGAATAGACTACTTTAATAACATCACATGAGTAGCACATAGAGTAGTAGCGATACAAAGCTCATATAAATCTCAATCATGTAAAGCAGCTCATGAGATCATTGTATTGAAGTACATAGGAGAGAGATTAACCACATAGCTACCGGTACAGCCCTTAGCCTCGAGGGAGAACTACTCCCTCCTCATCATGGGAGCAGCAGCGTTGATGAAGATGGCGGTGGTGTCGATGGAGAAGCCTTCCGGGGGCACTTCCCCGTCCCGGCGGCGTGCCGGAATAGAGAATCCAGTCCCCCAGATCTTGGCTTCGCGATGGCGGCGGCTCTGGAACTTTTCTCATAACGTGGCTTATTCCTCTCGAGGTTTAGGTCAGGGACCCTTAAATAGGCGAAGAGGCGGAGTCGGAGGGCTGACGAGGCGACCAGACAATAGGGGGGCGCCCCCCCCCCCCTAGGCCGCGCCGGCCTATCATCTGGGGCCCACAGGGCCCTCCTCTGGTGGCTCTCGGGTGTTCTGGAAGCTTCGTGTGATTCTAAGATGCTGGGCGTTGATTTCGTCCAATTCCGAGAATATTTCCTTACTAGGATTTCTGAAACCAAAATCAGCGAAAAACAGAACCGGCACTTCGGCATCTCGTCAATAGGTTAGTTCCGGAAAACGCATCAAAACGATATAAAGTGTGAACAAAACATGTAGGTATTGTCATAAAACAAGCATGGAACATCAGAAATTATAGATACGTTGGAGACGTATCAGCATCCCCAAGCTTAGTTCCTACTCGCCTCGAGTAGGTAAACGATAACAAAGATAATTTCTTAAGTGACATGCTATCATAATCTTGATCAATACTATTGTAAAGCATATGAGATGAATGAAGTGATTCAAAGCAATGGTAAAGATAATGACTAAACAATTGAATCATATAGCAAAGACTTTTCACGAATAGTACTTTCAAGGCAAGCATCAATAAGACTTGCATAAGAGCTAACTCATAAGCAATAAATTCTTAGTAAAAAGCTTTGAAACAACATAAAGGAAGATATAAGTTTCAGCGGTTGCTTTCAACTTCAACATGTATATCTCATGGATAATTGTCAACATAAGGTAATATAACAAGTGCAATAGGTAAACATGTAAGAATCAATGCACACAGTTTATACAAGTGTTTGCTTCTAAGATAGAAAGAAGTAGGTAAACTGACTCAACAATAAAGTAAAAGAATGGCCCTTCGCAGAGGGAAGCATTGATTGCTATATTTGTGCTAGAGCTTTTATTTTGAAAACATAAAGAGGGCATAAAAAGTAAAGTTTTGAGCGGTGTTTGTTGTTGTCAACGAATGGCAGTGGGCACTCTAACCCCCTTGCCAGACAGACTTTCAAAGAGTGGCTCCCATGAAATTTTATTTTTGGGTGGCACTCCTTCCAACCTTGCTTTCACAAACCATGGCTAACCGAATCCTCGGGTGCCTGCCAACAATCTCATACCATGAAGGAGTGCCTTTTTATTTTAGTTTTATTTAGATGACACTCCTCCCCACCTTTGCTTTCTCAAGCCATGGCTAACCGAATCCTCGAGTGCCGACCAACAATCACATACCATGGAGGAGTGTCTATTTGTAAATTTATGAAAGTTAATTAATTCGGGCCTGGGAACCCCATTGCCAGCTCTTTTTGCAAAATTATTGGATAAGCGGATGAAGCCACTAGTCCATTGGTGAAAGTTGCCCAACAAGATTGAAAGATAAACTCCACATACTTCCTCATGAGCTATAAAACATTGACACAAATAAGAGGTAATAACTTTTGAATTGTTTAAAGATAGCACTCAAACAATTTACTTTGGAATGGCGGAGAAATACCATGTGGTAGGTAGGTATGGTGGACACAATTGGCATAGTTTTTGGCTCAAGGATTTGGATGCACGAGAAGAATCCCTCTCAATACAAGGCTAGGCTAGCAAGGTTGTTTGAAGCAAACTCAAGTATAAAACGGTGCAGCAAGACTCACATATGAACATATTGTAAGTATTATAAGACTTTACATCGTCTCCTTGTTGTTCAAACACCTTAACCAGAAAATATCTAGACTTAGAGAGACCAATCATGCAAACCAAATTTTAACAAGCTCCATGTAGTTCTTCATTAATAGGTGCAAAGTATATGATTCAAGAGCTTAAACATGATCTATATGAGCACAACAATTGCCAAGTATCAAATTATTCAAGACATTATACCATTTACCACATGAAGCATTTCCTGTTTCCAACCATATAACAATGAACGAAGCAGCTTTTCAACCTTCGCCATGAACATTAAAAGTAAAGCTAAGAACACATGTGTTCATATGCAACAACGTGAGCGTGTCTCTCTCCCACACAAGCATGAATTTATTCAAAGAATGCAAATAACAAAACAAAAATAAAAGCACACAGACGCTCCAAGTAAAGTACATAAGATGTGACGGAATAAAAATATAGTTTCAATAGAAGAAACCTGATAAGTTGATGAAGAAGGGGATGCCTTGGGCATCCCCAAGCTTAGACGCTTGAGTCTTCTTGAAATATGCAGGGATGAACCACGGGGCATCCCCAAGCTTAGGCTTTTCACTCTTCTCGATCATATATCATCCTCCTCTCTTGACCCTTGAAAACTTCCTTCACACCAAACTTAGAGCAAACTCATTAGAGGGTTAGTGCATAATCAAAATTCACATGTTCAGAGGTGACACAATCATTCCTAACACTTCTGGACATTGCACAAAACTTCTGAAAGTTAATGGAACAAAGAAACCCATTCAACATAGCAAAAGCGGCAATGCGAAATAAAAGGCAGAATCTGTCAAAAACAGAACAGTCCGTAAAGATGAATTTTGCAGGGGCACTTAACTTGCTCAGATGGAAAAACTCAAAACTAATGAAAGTTGCGTACATATCTGAGGATCACACACGTAAATTTGCAGATTTTTCTGAGTTACCTACAGAAACTTCTGCGCAAATTCGTGAAAGACAGCAAATCTGTTTCTGCGCAGTAATCCAAATCTAGCATCAACTTTAACATAGAGACTTTACTTGGCACAAAAACATGATAAGGAGAGGTTGCTACAGTAGTAAACAACTTCCAAGACTCAACAAAATAGTAGCAAAATAAACACATGGGTTATCTCCCAAGAAGTTCTGTCTTTATAGCCATTAAGATGGGCTCAGTAATTTCAATGATGATGCTTTCATAAGGATGAGAGTCGCAACAAAGAGAGTATCAAAAAGCAAGTATGAAGAAAATTTAAGCCTAACCCTCTTCCTATGAAAAGGAGTCTTGTACACAGATAAATTCGTGAAGAACAAAATGACAAGCATAAGAAGATAAGACACGAGCAACTTCAAGATTCTCAACATAAAGAGGGGAAACTGAATATTATTAAGATGCATACAACCGTGTTTCCCTCTCTCATAATAACTTTCAGTAGCATCATTGACGAAATCCACAATATAACCATCACTTAAAACATTCTTATCATGGTTCATATGCATAAAGGTATCATTATTTTTGACATAAGAGAAACTCTTCTCATTAATAGTAATTGGAGCAGGATCATTATTAAGAATTTGAACATGGTAAACAAGTTGCATACTAAGGGAATGGTTTTTGGCAAGCCCATCATAACTATGACAAGTTTCATAAGGATAATTGTAACATGTGTCATATCCCTCTCTATAACGATTATCTAAACCAGAATATGTAATATTACCATTTTTACTAAAAGTAGAGGTCTCAAATATAGGATCTTCAAGCACAACATCCCCAAGCTTAGAGCTTTCAATATCATCGTTTGAGGGGACATGAATAATGCTATCATCATTACTTTCATAATCAGTACCAAAGAGATTTCCAATATCAAAGATAGTGTGCTCTTCCAAATCATGATCACTAACATGGGTACAGGGCATAGGAAGATCATCGTACTCAGATTCATTATCATAATAATCATTAGGAGCAACATACTTACGGTTACCTATTGTTACCTCATACACGCGGGGATATGCTGTTACCTCTTTCTTTTTATTCCCTTTCTTCTTCTTCTTCTTCGTTCCCTTCTTCTTCTTCTTCTTCTCCTCGTTCCCTTCTTTAGGAGGGAGAGGCTTGATGAGAGGCTTCTCCACATAACCTGCTTTATTTCCAGAAACAATAGAAGAAACCTTGGAGGATTCCTTCTTTTCATTAATAAGTTTGAAACACATAACGGTCTGATGGCGTGTAACTCACACGTTCGTTGGGAACCCCAAGAGGAAGGTATGATGCGCACAGTAGCAAGTTTTCCCTCAGAAAGAAACCAAGGTTTAATCGAACCAGGAGGAGCCAAGAAGCACGTTGAAGGTTGATGGTGGCGAAATGTGATGCGGCGCAACAACGAGGATTCCGGCGCCAACGTGGAACCTGCACAACACAACCCAAGTACTTTGTCCCAACGAAACAGTGAGGTTGTCAATCTCACCGGCTTGCTGTAACAAAGGATTAAGCGTATCGAGTGGAAGATGATTGTTTGCAAGAAAACAGTAAAACACAATTGCAGTAGATTGTATGCTATGTAAAGAATAGGACCGGGGTCCACAGTTCACTAGAGGTGTCTCTCCCATAAGATAAAAGCATGTTGGGTGAACAAATTACAATCGGGCAATTGACAAATAGAGAAGGGCATAACAATGCATATACATGATATGATAAATATAGTGAGATTTAATTGGGCATTACGACAAAGTACATAGACCGCCATCCAACCGCATCTATGCCTAAAAAGTCCACCTTCGAGGTTATCATCCGAACCCCATTCGGTATTAAGTTGCTAAGCAACAGACAATTGCATTAAGTATGGTGCGTAATGTAATCGACAACTACATCCTTAGACATAGAATCAATGTTTTATCCCTAGTGGCAACAGCACATCACAACCTTAGAACTTTCTGTCACTGTCCCAGTGTCAATGAAGGCATGAACCCACTATCGAGCATAAATACTCCCTCTTGGAGTTAAGAGTAAAAACTTGGCCAGAGCCTCTACTAATAACGGAGAGCATGCAAGATCATAAACAACACATAAACAATAGATTGATAATCACCATAATCATAGTATTCTCTATCCATCGGATCCCGACAAACACAACATATAGTATTACAAATAGATGATCTTGATCATGTTAGGCAGCTCACAAGATCCAACAATGAAGCACAACAAGGAGAAGACAACCATCTAGCTACTGCTATGGACCCATGGTCCAGGGGTGAACTACTCACTCATCACTCCGGAGGCGATCATGGCGATGAAGAGTCCTCCGGGAGATGAATCCCCTCTCCGGCAGGGTGCCGGAGGCGATCTCCCGAATCCCCCGAGATGGGATTCGCGGCGGCGGCGTCTCCGGAAGGTTTTCCGTATCGTGGCTCTCGGTATCGGGGGTTTCGCGACGGAGGCTTTAAGTAGGCGGAAGGGCAGGTCGGAGGCGGCACGAGGGCCCACACCACAGGTCGGCGCGGCCGGGGCCTCGGGCCGCGCCGCCCTATGGTGCTGGCCACCACGTGGCCCCACTTCCTTCCCTCTTCGGTCTTCCGGAAGCTCCGTGCAAAAATAGGACCCCGGGCGAAGATTTCGTCCAATTCCGAGAATATTTCCTTACTAGGATTTCTGAAACCAAAAACAGCAGAAAACAAGAATCGGCTCTTCGGCATCTTGTTAATAGGTTAGTTCCAGTAAAATGCATAAATATGACATATAATGTGCATAAAACATGTAGGTATCATCAATAAAGTAGCATGGAACATAAGAAATTATCGATACGTTGGAGACGTATCAAGCATCCCCAAGCTTAGTTCCGCTCGTCCCGAGCAGGTAAAACGATAACAAAGATAATTTCTGAAGTGACATGCCATCATAATCTTGATCATACTATTTGTAAACATATGTAATGAATGCAGCGATCAAAACAAAGGTAATGACATGAGTAAACAAGTGAATCATATGACAAAGACTTTTCATGAATAGTACTTCAAGACAAGCATCAATAAGTCTTGCATAAGAGTTAACTCATAAAGCAATAAATCAAAGTAAAGGTATTGAAGCAACACAAAGGAAGATTAAGTTTCAGCGGTTGCTTTCAACTTATAACATGTATATCTCATGGATAGTTGTCAACATAAAGTAATATAACAAGTGCAATATGCAAGTATGTAGGAATCAATGCACAGTTCACACAAGTGTTTGCTTCTTAAGGTGGAAGGAGATAGGTAAACTGACTCAACAATAAAAGTAAAAGAAAGGTCCTTCAAAGAGGAAAGCATCGATTGCTGTATTTGTGCTAGAGCTTTTATTTTGAAAACATGAAACAATTTTGTCAACGGTAGTAATAAAGCATATGAGTTATGTAAATTATATCTTACAAGTTGCAAGCCTCATGCATAGTATACTAATAGTGCCCGCACCTCGTCCTACTTAGCTTGGACTACCGGATCTTTGCATGCCATGTTTCAACCAAGTGTCACAAAGGGGTACCTCCATGCCGCTCGTACAAAGGTCTAAGGAGAATGCTCGCATTTTGGATTTCTCGCTTTTGATTATTCTCAACTTAGACATCCATACCGGGACAACATGGACAACGAGATAATGGACTCCTCTTAAATGCATAAGCATGTAGCAATGATTATTATTCTCATATGAGATTGAGGATATATGTCCAAAACTGAAACTTCAACCATGATTCATGGCTTTAGTTAGCGGCCCAATGTTCTTCTCTAACAATTTTGCATGCTCCAACCACTAAAATGATAGATCCTTCGGACAAGACGGACATGCATAGCAACTCACATGATATTCAACAATAGTTGATGGCGTTCCCCGAAGCATGGTTATCGCACAACAAGCAACTTAATAAAAGATAAAGTGCATAAGTACATATTCAATACTACGATAGTTTTTAAGGCTATTTTGTCCCATGAGCTATATATTGCAAAGGTGAATGATGGAATTTTAAAGGTAGCACTCAAGCAATTTACTTTGGAATGGCGGAGAAATACCATGTAGTAGGTAGGTATGGTGGACACAAATGGCATAGTGGTTGGCTCAAGGATTTTGGATGCATGAGAAGTATTCCCTCTCGATACAAGGTTTAGGCTAGCAAGGTTATTTGAAGCAAACTCAAGGATGAACAGGTGCAGCAAAACTCACATAAAAGACATATTGTAAACATTATAAGACTCTACACCGTCTTCCTTGTTGTTCAAAACTCAATACTAGATATTATCTAGACCTTAGAGAGACCAAATATGCAAATCAAATTTTAGCAAGCTCTATGTATTTCTTCATTAATGGGTGCAAAGCATATGATGCAAGAGCTTAAACATGAGCACAACAATTGCCAAGTATCACATTATCCAAGACATTTTAGAATTACTACATGTAGCATTTTCCAATTCCAACCATATAACAATTTAACGAAGAAGAAACTTCGCCTTGAACATTATGAGTAAAGCCTAAGGACATATGTGTCCATATGCAACAGCGGAGCGTGTCTCTCTCCCACAAAGTGAATGCTAGGATCCATTTTATTCAAACAAAAACAAAAACAAAAACAAACCGACGCTCCAAGTAAAGAACACAAGATGTGATTGAATAAAAATATAGTTTCGGGGAGGAACCCGATGATGTTGTCGATGAAGAAGGGGATGCCTTGGGCATCCCCAAGCTTAGACGCTTGAGTCTTCTTAAAATATGCAGGGGTGAACCACGGGGCATCCCCAAGCTTAGAGCTTTCACTCCTCTTGATCATAGTATATCATTCTCCTCTCTTGACCCTTGAAAACTTCCTTCACACCAAACTTCAAGCAAACTCATTAGAGGGTTAGTGCACAATTAATAATTCACACATTCAGAGGTGACACAAACATTCTTTACACTTCTGGACATTGCATAAAGCTACTGGACATTAATGGATCAAAGAAATGAATCCAACATAGCAAAAGAGGCAATGCGAAATAAAAGGCAGAATCTGTCAAAAACAGAACAGTCCGTAAAGACGAATTTAAAGCTGGCACCAGACTTGCTCAAATGGAAAAACTCAAAACTAATGAAAGTTGCGTACATATCTGAGGATCACGCTCGTAAATTGGCAGATTTTTTCGAATTTTCTACAGAGAACTGTGCCCAGATTCGTGACAGACAGCAATGCTGTTTCTGCGCAGCGATCCCAAATATAACATCAACTTTGACATAGAAACTTTACTTGGCACAAAAACATGATAAGGAGAGGTTGCTACAGTAGTAAACAACTTCCAAGACTCAACATAACAAAAAATTGCTGTAGTAAAATCATGGGTTGTCTCCCATAAGCGCTTTTCTTTAACGCCTTTCAGCTAGGCGCGTAAAGTGCAAATCAAGTAACATCGAGAGTAGAAGCATCAACATCATAACTTGTTCTAATAATAGAATCAAAAGGCAACTTCATTCTCTTTCTAGGGAAGTGTTCCATACCTTTCTTGAGAGGAAATTGATATTTAATATTACCTTCCCTCATATCAATAACAGCACCAACGGTTCGAAGAAAAGGTCTTCCCAACACAATAGGACAAGATGCATTGCATTCGATATCCAAGACAACAAAATCAACGGGGACAAGGTTATTGTTAACCGTAATGTGCACATTATCAATCCTCCCCAAAGGTTTCTTTTTAACATTATCGGCAAGATTAACATCCAAATAACAATTCTTCAATGGTGGCAAGTCAAGCATATCATAAATCTTTTTAGGCATAACAGAAATACTTGCACCAAGATCACATAAAGCATTACATTCAAAGTCATTGAATTTCATTTTAATGATGGGCTCCCAACCATCTTCTAACTTTCTAGGAATAGAAGTTTCAAGTTTTAGTTTCTCTTCTCTAGCTTTTATGAGAGCATTTGTAATATGTTTTGTAAAGGCTAAATTTATAGCACTAGCATTAGGACTTTTAGCAAGTTTTTGTAAGAACTTTATAACTTCAGAGATGTGGCAATCATCAAAATCTAAATCATTATGAGCTACAGCAATGGGATCATTGTTCCCAAGGTTGGAAAAAATTTCAGCAGCTTTATCACAAGCAGTTTCAGCAGTTTTAGCAATTTCAAGCAGCTTTGTTCGCTTTGCACTAGGAGTAGAAACATTGCCAACACCAATTATTTTACCATTGATAGTAGGAGGTGCAGCAACATGTGAAGAATTAGCATTACTAGTGGTGGTAATAGTCCAAACTTTAGCTACATTATTCTCTTTAGCTAGTTTTTCATTTTCTTCTCTATCCCACCTAGCACGCAATTCAGCCATTAATCTTATATTCTCATTAATTCTAACTTGGATGGCATTTGCTGTAGTAGTAATCTTATTATCAATATCATTATTAGGCATAACTTTCAATTTTAAAAGATTAACATCGGAGGCAAGTCTATCAACTCTAGAAGCAATAATATCAATTTTATCAAGCTTTTCCTCAACAGATTTGTTAAAAGCAGTTTGTGTACTAATAAATTCTTTAAGCATAGCTTCAAGACCAGAGGGTACACTCCTATTATTATTGTAAGAATTCCCATAAGAATTACCATAACCATTACCATTAGCAGAAGGATATGGCCTATAGTTATTACCGAGTTGTTCCTATAAGCATTGTTGTTGAAATTATTATTTTTAATGAAATTCACATCAACATTTTCTTCTTGAGCAACCAATGAAGCTAAAGGAACATTATTTGGATCTACATTAGATCTACCATTCACAAGCATAGACATAATCACATCAATCTTATCACTCAAGGAAGAGGTTTCTTCAACAGAATTTACCTTCTTACCTTGTGGAGCTCTTTCCGTGTGCCATTCAGAGTAATTTATCATCATATCATCAAGAAGTTTTGTAGCCGCCCCCAAAGTGATGGACATAAAGGTACCTCCAGCAGCTGAATCCAATATATTCCGCGAAGAAAAATTGGGCATCATCCAAGTAGTCAGTCCATGGGTTGGGCAATTCTTTACCAAAGTTTTCATTCTCTCCCATGCTTGAGCAACATGTTCAGTATCTAATTGCTTAAAATTCATTATGCTACTTCTCAAAGATATAATTTTAGCGGGAGGATAATATCTACCAATAAAAGCATCCTTGCATTTAGTCCATGAATCAATACTATTCTTAGGCAAAGATAGCAACCAATCTTTAGCTCTTCCTCTTAATGAGAAAGGAAACACTTTCAATTTAATAATATCACCATCTACATCCTTATACTTTTGCATTTCACAAAGTTCAACAAAATTATTGAGATGGGCAGCAGCATCATCAGAACTAACACCAGAAAATTGATCTCTCATAACCAGGTTCAGTAAAGCAGGTTTAATTTCAAAGAATTCTGTCTGTAGTAGCAGGTGGAGCAATAGGTGTGCATAGGAAATCATTATTATTTGCATTTGTGAAGTCACACGACTTAGTATTTTCAGGGGTATTCATTTTAGCAACAGGTAAATAAAACAAACTAGATAAAGTAAATGCAAGTAACTAATTTTTTTGTGTTTTTGATATAGAGAGCAAGACAAGTAAATAAAGTAAAACTAGCAACTAATTTTTTGTGTGTTTTGTTTAGGTGCAGCAAACAAAGTAGTAAATAAAATAAAGCAAGACAAAAACAAAGTAAAGAGATTGAGAAGTGGAGACTCCCCTTGCAGCGTGTCTTGATCTCCCCGACAACGGCGCCGTAAAAAGAGCTTGATGGCGTGTAACTCACACGTTCGTTGGGAACCCCAAGAGGAAGGTATGATGCGCACAGTAGCAAGTTTTCCATCGAAAAGAAACCAAGGTTTAATCGAACCAGGAGGAGCCAAGAAGCACGTTGAAGGTTGATGGTGGCGAAATGTGATGCGGCGCAACAACAGGGATTCCGGCGCCAACGTGGAACCTCGCACAACACAACCCAAGTACTTTGCCCCAACGAAACAGTGAGGTTGTCAATCTCACCGGCTTGCTGTAACAAAGGATTAAGCGTATCGAGTGGAAGATGATTGTTTGCAAGAAAACAAGTAAAACACAGTATTGCAGTAGATTGTATGCTATGTAAAGAATAGGACCGGGGTCCACAGTTCACTAGAGGTGTCTCTCCCATAAGATAAAAGCATGTTGGGTGAACAAATTACAGTCGGGCAATTGACAAATAGAGAAGGGCATAACAATGCATATACATGATATGATAAATATAGTGAGATTTAATTGGGCATTACGACAAAGTACATAGACCGCCATCCAACCGCATCTATGCCTAAAAAGTCCACCTTCGAGGTTATCATCCGAACCCCATTCAGTATTAAGTTGCTAAGCAACGAGACAATTGCATTAAGTATGGTGCGTAATGTAATCGACAACTACATCCTTAGACATAGAATCAATGTTTTATCCCTAGTGGCAACAAGCACATCACAACCTTAGAACTTTCCGTCACTCGTCCCGAGTGTCAATGAAGGCATGAACCCACTATCGAGCATAAATACTCCCTCTTGGAGTTAAGAGTAAAAACTTGGCCAGAGCCTCTACTAATAACGGAGAGCATGCAAGATCATAAACAACACATAAACAATAGATTGATAATCACCATAATCATAGTATTC
This sequence comes from Lolium rigidum, assembly GCF_022539505.1. Lineage (NCBI taxonomy): Eukaryota > Viridiplantae > Streptophyta > Magnoliopsida > Poales > Poaceae > Lolium > Lolium rigidum. The sequence continues at coordinate 39,883 of NW_025901075.1, read as the reverse complement.
TCTATCCATCGGATCCCGACAAACACAACATATAGTATTACAAATAGATGATCTTGATCATGTTAGGCAGCTCACAAGATCCAACAATGAAGCACAACAAGGAGAAGACGACCATCTAGCTACTGCTATGGACCCATGGTCCAGGGGTGAACTACTCACTCATCACTCCGGAGGCGATCATGGCGATGAAGAGTCCTCCGGGAGATGAATCCCCTCTCCGGCAGGGTGCCGGAGGCGATCTCCCGAATCCCCCGAGATGGGATTCGCGGCGGCGGCGTCTCTGGAAGGTTTTCCGTATCGTGGCTCTCGGTACTGGGGGTTTCGCGACGGAGGCTTTAAGTAGGCGGAAGGGCAGGTCAGGAGGCGACACGAGGGGCCCACACGACAGGCCGGCGCGGCCAGGGCCTGGGCCGCGCCGCCCTATGGTGTGGCCACCTCGTGGCCCCACTTCCTTCCCTCTTCGGTCTTCCGGAAGCTTCGTGCAAAAATAGGACCCCGGGCGAAGATTTCGTCCAATTCCGAGAATATTTCCTTACTAGGATTTCTGAAACCAAAAACAGCGAAAACAAGAATCGGCTCTTCGGCATCTTGTTAATAGGTTAGTTCCAGAAAATGCATAAATATGACATATAATGTGCATAAAACATGTAGGTATCATCAATAAAGTAGCATGGAACATAAGAAATTATCGATACGTTGGAGACGTATCACGGTCCTATCATATTTTGGAAAAGTGTCATCTTCTAAAATATTTTGTATGTAAGTATTTGTATGGCAATTATTAATGCAATAAGAAAGACACCCACGCAGGACATCATCAATATCAAGATCCTTAATATCTAACAAAGAAATTTTTCTTGATAACTCTTCACACTTAAAAAATAAGGTAAGTTCATCATGCTGATTAGGAATAATTTCATCATCACAATACAAATTTGCAGCACTCATGGGGTTCGAATTATCATTGGAGGAGCATTGAAAATTAAAATGACCAACTCTATGGCAAAGTTCACAAATAAAAGGATAGAGGGCACACACTTTTTCTCCAAGATCATCTAGAGCCCTAGACCATTTTCTAGTTTTTTCATTCCTATGATGGATACAATATTCATTTTCGATTTGATTAATTCCACAAGGTCTATGTATTCCACAAAAATTAACATGCTTATAGGAAATAGCATTTTCAGAAGTTTGAACATGTTCATTGCAATCATTAATAACAGTTTCATCCTTCATGCAAGTGTCTTTAAAAGGTTCATGATACTTATCAAAATTCTTCCTAGGCAATTCAATGTGAGAAGCAAAAGCTTTATAAAGATTTGCAACAACTTGAGAGTCAAGACCATAAGTAGCACTCATATTTCGAAATTTATCAGTATCCATAAAAGTTTCGATGCATTCATAATCATAATTTATACCTGACTCTTTACCTTTGTCATTCTCCCAATCTTCAGCGTTCTCCTGAATCAGATTAAGAAGGTCCCATTTAAACTCTTCTTTGTTGCGTGTGAATGATCCAGAACAAGCAGTATCCAGCAAGGTTTTATCCTGAAAAGGAAGTCTTGCATAGAAATTATCAATGATAACATTACCAGAAAGCTCATGATTGGGGCATTTGAGCATTAAGGACTTCAATCTCTCCCATGCTTGGGCAATACTCTCTCCATCATGAGGCCAGAAATTATATATACGGTTTCGATCTTTGTGAATTTCACTTGGAGGATAGAACTTAGAATAAAATAGAGGCACAATATCATTCCAATCAAGAGAACGCCCGTCCTTCAGCAGTTTATACCAATGCGCCGCTTTACCAGATAGCGACATAACAAATAATTTCTTCCTAACTTCATCCATTGAAATACCTGCACACTTGAATAACCCGCATAATTCATGCAAAAATAGTAAATGATCTTCAGGATGAACAGTTCCATCCCCTTCATAGCGGTTATCCATAACACGTTCAATAATTTTCATAGGTATTTTATATGGAATACTTTCAGTAGGTGCATTTAAAATATCACAAGCATCATTAGAGTTATCGCATATGGGAGATAAAGTATTATCAGAGCAAAAAAATTCCCCTAAAGATGGGAAGCTACAAAGATCACAAAAACTAGCTTCCCCAAGCTTAGACTTCTCCATAGCATTAGCAGTAATTGCATTCATACTAATAACATCGCTACTAGCATGCAAATAATGTTCCATAGGTTTTTTAATTTTTGCATCAAACAATTCTAAATCAAGAAAAAGATTAAAAAGCTCACTAGATTTTTTTGTTGTTTTCCATTATGCCCAACTAGTGAAAAATACAAACAAGAAACAAAAAGATCGCAATTGCAGGAGTCTAAAGGAGATAGCTTCGAGCACTCACACACCAGCAATAATGCTAAGAAATAACTTAGTAGTCGGAGGATGTGAATACCTTTTACCTTACCTCCCCGGCAACGGCGCCAGAAAATAGCTTGCTGTCCACAACTGGCGCGTGGTTGACGTGGGAGGTTTGATGGCGGTTGACGGATTTGATGGAGTGTCTTGATTCGTCCCCGGCAACGGCGCCAGAAAATAGCTTGATGTCTACTCACGCTTCTATTCTTGTAGACAGTGTTGGGCCTCCAAGAGCAGAGGTTTGTAGAACAGCAGCAAGTTTCCCTTAAGTGGATCACCCAAGGTTTATCGAACTCAGGGAGGAAGAGGTCAAAGATAGTCCCTCTCAAGCAACCCTGCAATCACGATACAAGAAGTCTCTTGTGTCCCCAACACACCTAATACACTTGTCGGATGTATAGGTGCACTAGTTCGGCGAAGAGATAGTAAAACACAGGTGGTATAGATGGTGGTAATATGAGTGGTAAGTAACAGATGCTGAAATAAATATGTAAACAAGTAAGCATGCAGTAAAATAGCTTGTAAGCGTGGGAAGCAATTCTTTGTGGTGGAAACAAGGCCTAGGGATCATACTTTCACTAGTGGACACTCTCAACATTGATCACATAATAAATAAGTTCTCTCTCCTTTGTGCTACATATACTCTCTTGTTTGATAATGAACATCATTCATTGTGTAGGGCTACTAGAGCACCTCAATGCCGGAGTTAACAAGCTCCACAACATTCGATATTCATGTTTAAGTAACCTTAGAGCATAATAGATCTTTGCAAAATAGACTGAGAACTAACATAGCATACACACCGTCACCTTTACACTATGAAGGGGGAATAAATCACATCAATACTATCATAGCGATAATCAACTCCATAACCTACAAGAGATTATGATCATAATCTACGACAAGAACTACACGATGCACACATTGTCACCATTACACCATGCAGGAGGAATAGACTACTTTAATAACATCACATGAGTAGCACATAGACTAGTAGCGATACAGAGCTCATCATATAGATCTCAATCATGTAAAGCAATTCATGAGATCATTGTATTGAAGTACATAGAGAGAGATTAACCACATAGCTACCGGTACAGCCCTTAGCCTCGAGGGAGAACTACTCCCTCCTCATCATGGGAGCAGCAGCTGATGAAGATGGCGGTGAAGATGGTGGTGGTGTCGATGGAGATAGCCTTCCGGGGCACTTCCCCGTCCCGGCGGCGTGCCGGAACGAGACTCCTGTCCCCGGATCTTGAGCTTCGCGATGGCGGCGGCTCCGGAACTTTTATCGTACCGTGGCTTATTCCTCTCGAGGATTTAGGTCGGGGACCCTTAAATAGGCTAAGAGGCGGAGTCGGAGGGCTGCGGGGCGACCCGACACAGCGAGGCGCGACCCCCTCGGCCGCGCCGGCCATGATCATGTGGGGCCCACAGGGCCTCCTCTCGGTGGCTCTCGGGTGTTCGGAAGCTTCGTGTGATTCTAAGATGTTGGGCGTTGATTTCGTCCAATTCCGAGAATATTTCCTTACTACGATTTCTGAAACCAAAAACAGCAGAAAACAAGAACTGGCACTTCGGCATCTCGTCAATAGGTTAGTTCCGGAAAACGCATCAAAACGATATAAAGTGTGAACAAAACATGTAGGTATTGTCATAAAACAAGCATGGAACATCAGAAATTATAGATACGTTGGAGACGTATCAATGATCTATTATGCTCTAAGGTTACTTGAATATGAATACGGAATGTTGTGGCGCTTGTTAACTCCGGCATTGAGGTGCTCTTGTAGCCCTACACAACGACTGGTGTTTGTCATCCAACAAAAGAGTGTATGTAGCACATATGAGAAAGAGTTATTTATTATGTGATCAATGTTGAGAGTGTCCACTAGTGAAAGTATGATCCCTAGGCCTTGTTTCCAATACTGCAAACACCGCTTACTTACTGTTTTGTTGCATGTTTACTCGCTGTCATATTTTATTCAGATTACTATTACCACTCATATACATCCATACTACTTGTATTTCACTATCTCTTCGTCGAACTAGTGCACCTATACATCTGACAAGTGTATTAGGTGTGTTGGGGACACAAGAGACTTCTTGTATCGTGATTGCAGGGTTGCTTGAGAGGGATATCTTTGACCTCTTCCTCCCTGAGTTCGATAAACCTTGGGTGATCCACTTAAGGGAAAACTTGCTGCTGTTCTACAAACCTCTGCTCTAGGAGGCCCAACACTGTCTACAAGAATAGAAGCACCCGTAGACATCACCCCACGGGTCAGCCGTCGGGCTTCTCTGCAGCCGGTCACCAGGCCGGCCAGACCGGCCCCTGGACCGGCCCGTCCGGTCACCAGGCCGGCCCGACCGGGCCGTGGACCGGCCACGCCGGCGCCCAAGCCGGTCAGACCGGCACCTGGACCGGGCAGGCAGCTCCTTCTGGCGGTGATCGCCGCGGCCGTCATCGCCGTGGCGGTGGTGGCAACGGCGGTGGCAATGCTGGTGCCAACGTCCCTGCGCCTCGTCTACCTCAGCTTACCGCCCCTCCGCCATGGACCGCCGGTCACAATCCGTGGACCGGGGTCGTTCACGCCTACTCCATGCCTGTGCCGCGCGCCCCCTACCCGGGCATCATGGGGCCGCGTCCAGCCACCCACCAGGCGTTCTACGCGGCGCCCCAGCCCGCCCTGGCCTACGCCGCCCCCCCAGACTCGACCCCGTGGGATCCCGCGCTCCTGACCGCCCTCCAGAGCGCCCCCTCCGCTGGGGCGTATGGTGGCGGTTGCGACTGGTTCATGGACACCGGCGCCTCCGTGCATATGGCTGCGCGCCCCGGTAACCTCTCATTTTCCACACCCGCTTCCACTTCTTCTCGCATCATCGTTGGCAACGGTCATGCTCTTCACATTACTCACACTGGTTCCATCTCTATTCCTTCCACTTCCACTCCTCTCTCACTACATAACGTTCTTGTTTCTCCTGACTTGATTAAAAATTTCGTTTTCGTTAAGTCTTTCTGTCGTAATAACCCTGTGACTGTGGAATTTGACGCTTTTGGGTTTTCTGTCAAGGATGGTCGTACCCGGATGCTCCTCCACCGATGTGACAGCCCCGACGATCTCTACCCTGTTGGCGCGGCCTCCACCACCACCGGCCGCCCACTCGCCCTCTCCGCCGGTGTCGGCCTTTGGCACACCCGTCTTGGCCATCCTAGCTCCGCCGCTCTGCGTCAAATAATGCAAGGCTTCTCCTTTACTTGTAATAAAACGGATGCTCATTCTTGTGAAGCATGTCTTCTAGGCAAACATGTTCGCCTTCCGTTTAGTTCCTCCTCCACAGTCGCGTCTTTTCCTTTTCAACTTATTCATAGTGATGTTTGGACCTCGCCAGTTCCGAGTAATTCTGGTTATACTTATTATCTTGTGATTTTTGATGATTACTCGCACTTTGTATGGACTTTTCCCCTTCGCCGTAAATCCGATGTTGCCGCCACCCTCACCGCCTTCTTCGCCTTCGTCTCCACTCAGTTCGGTCGCCCCATCCACGCCTTACAAACCGACAACGGCAAAGAGTTTGACAACATCACCATTCGCTCACTCCTCGCCGCCCGTGGCGCCGTCTTCCGCCTCACGTGTCCATACACTTCTCCACAGAACGGTCGTGCCGAACGGATGCTTCGTACCCTCAACGACTGTGTCCGCACCCTTCTGTTCCACGCATCCATGCCCCCACGATTCTGGTCGGATGCCCTCGCCACGGCGACTCTCCTCGTCAACATCCGCCCGTGTCGTGTGCGTTGGTCCTACACGCCGCATCACCTCCTCTACGGTGCGCCGCCCGTCTATGATGACCTTCGCATCTTCGGCTGTGGGTGTTATCCTAACACTGCTGCCACCGCCGCGCATAAGCTTGCGCCGCGCTCTCTCCCTTGTGTGTTTCTCGGCTACCCCGCCAACACCAAGGGCTACCGCTGTTACGACCTGGTCTCTCATCGTGTCCTCACTTCATGGCACGTGTACTTTGACGAGTTGGTTTTTCCGTTTTAGCAGGGACTCGTGGCAACACCTCCGACGACGCCCCCGGCGCCCGCTGGCCCTCTTCCGGCCGCGCGCCGACGACTGACAGCGGCGGCCCCCTCTGCGCCGGCCCCGCCTGGTCCCTCGGCGTCTCCATCGCCCCCGGCGCCCCCATCGCCCGCGGTGTCTCCTTCGGCCGCCTCCTCGTCGGCTGCCTCGTCGCCCGCCTCGCCGCCCGTCGCTGCGGCCCCTGAGCCCATGCTCACCCGCGCACGTGCGGGTGTGCGGCGGCCATCTACACGCTACCCCGCCGACCAGTACGTCTGCACGGCGTCTCCGTCCACCGCGTATGCCTTCTGGGCCAGCGGCAACAGCATCCTGCCGCACGACGGCGGCGTACCTTCCAGCAGCCGACCCGGCGCAGCACTCGATCAGACCGGCCAGGCGACCGGCCGGCCCGGTCAAAACCGCTCCTTGACTGGTGCCAACCGGAGCGGTATCCAGGGGCCTCCGCCCCCTCGCCCGGTCAGCCGCCTGGTCAAACCGGTCCCCCGGCCGGCCCGTCCGGTCAGCAGGCCGGTCCAACCGGTCCGCCGGCCGGTTCAACCGGCTCCGCGACCGGCCCGGCGACCGCTGCTGCGTCCCCTTCTGCCCCTTCGCCGGTGCCCACCTCGGCTCGCGCCGCCTTGCGCGACCCGCATTGGCGCGCTGCCATGCAGGAGGAGTACGATGCGCTGCAGCGCAACCGGACCTAGGAGCTGGTTCCCCGGCCCCCTCGCGCCAACGTCATCACCGGCAAATGGGTCTTCAAGCACAAGCTCGGCTCCGACGGTACTCTTGAGCGCTACAAGGCGCGCTGGGTTGTGCACGGCTTTCGGCAACATGCTGGCGTCGACTTAACGGATACGTTTGCCCCGGTTGTCAAACCGGGCACGATCCGCACGGTGTTGCACCTTGCCGCCTCTCGCGCGTGGCCGGTGCACCAGATGGACATCTCCAACGCCTTCCTTCATGGCCATTTGCAGGAGCAGGTGTACTGCCAGCAGCCCACATCGGCTTCGTCGACATCGAGCGCCCCGATGACGTGTGCCTGCTCTCTCGGTCCTTGTATGGACTAAAGCAGGCGCCTCGCGCCTGGTACCAGCGCATCGCCGGCTTCCTGCTTCAGCTTGGCTTCCGCTCCACGCGTTCCGATGCGTCGATGTTCGTCTACCGGACCGGCAACGACATGGCCTACCTGCTGTTGTACGTCGACGACATCATCCTGACGGCCTCCACTGCTGGGCTTCTTCGTCAGCTCACCGACAGTCTTCGCGCTGAGTTCGCGTTGAAGGACCTTGGCCCGCTCCACTACTTCCTCGGCATCGAGGTTGTCCTGTGTGCGGACGGGTTCTTCCTAGCGTCCGACGCGCCGTTCTACCGCTCCATCGTCGGTGCTCTCCAGTACTTGACGTTGACGCGACCGGAGCTCCAGTACGCTGTGCAGCAGGAGTGCTTGCACATGCATGCTCCTCGGGATGCTCATTGGGCCACGGTGAAGCGGATTCTCCGCTACGTTTGTGGTACCATGGGCTACGGCTTGTCGTTGCATGCTTCGCCCTCGACGTCGACCGACCTCGTCGCCTACTCTGACGCGGACTGGGCGGGATGCCCGGACACGCGGCGCTCCACCAGCGGCTACTGTGTCTACCTCGGCTCGTCGCTTGTCTCTTGGTCCTCCAAGAGGCATCCCACCGTGTCTCGTTCCAGTGCTGAGGCCGAGTACCGCGCTGTGGCCAACGTTGTGGCCGAGTGCACGTGGCTTCACCAGCTTCTGTCCAAGCTCTCTTGTCATGTTGACAAGGCTACGGTGGTCTTCTGCGACAACGTGTCGGCCGTCTACCTCTCCGCCAACCCCGTTCATCATCGGTGCACCAAGCACATCGTTCGTGAGCAAGTTGCCCTCGGTCGTGTTCGAGTTCTTCACGTACCGACATCTCAGCAGTTTGCCGATATCATGACGAAGAGATTGCCGTCCATGACTTTTCCAGAGTTTCGCTCCAGTCTATGTGTCGGTGCCGACCCTTCGACTGCGGGGGGGGGGGGTGTTGAGTAACATATTGTATAGGTATAGGTCCCCGTGTTTTCTCAGGGTTGTACCTGTAATTGTACATGTGTCCGCCTATATATATATGAGCAGCCGGCCCTATTGGTGATGTGCAATCTCCAATATCTCTTCTACATGTATATATAGATGGTTTAGGTCAAAGCAAAGCGGCGGCGGAGAAATCGGCTAGATCAGATGCTCAGGGGGAGAGGGAGCATCCATGGCACAGCTGGGATTTTGGGCGGCTCCATGGGGTCACATGATCGCCTAGTCTAGCTTTTGAGGTTCGTCTTAAGTTGTGTGGATCTACCTTGATATAGTTGAACCGACATTTCCAACTTGGCATTTCTGGACTATAGCTCCCTGAAAGCAAATAACATGAATAATAACATAATAAACTTCAAAACACATAGATATATTATCGGCATATTAGTCGCTCAAGATCGATCGTCTGGCGTCGTGTCTCCATGAGCCACTCAAGGGCTTCGTAACTAGATATCCTTCCGCATCCCGGAGGAATGACGATGTTTGTCTATTATTTGAGGTGCCTACACCATGTTTGGCGGGCTTCCACCTATATGCTCATCGGTCATTCCAAATCTGTTCGACACATATTCCATGATTCTTTGGTTTTGGTGCAAGCATCTGAGTACTCATTGTCTACAAAGATGTCTAAGACAAATGATCGCAATAGTTTATACTCATTGCGACCTGGCTGGTGACCTGGCTCGACTTGGCGTTGGCATCGAAACTATCGTGCAGGCTTCTTACAACGTTTTATCATTCAAAGATGTTGATTGGCTCAACATTCGTGTGAACCCAGTTTCGCTTCAGCGACGACGTCCATGCCGAAACTGTGTGTGGGGCGACCATGTGCCTGGGGTTGGTTCCTTTTCAGCAGTAATTCGGCAAATGTTGGAAACACAAAAGGCTTCATTTTGGCGGGGCTCTTCGAGTAACAAGTCTTATTTTCTAGGGTTGAAAATCCTAAGTCTAACCTTCATTGGTTGTACTTGTCAATAAAGAACTTATGGTTGTTTCATTGTTGAACACATTATCTAGAGATTGATCATAATATCTTTAGGAGAAAACTCATGATCCCAGTTGGTGGTTGGATTAGATGACAACGAAGCCGATGTATTGTTTTCTTTCTTTTTCGATAAAGGATGTTTTATTACTTTGAAAACAAATTACATCCAGCCTCTGCATAACCAGGATGCACACAACCGTTTAAAAGTCCCAAATCAAAAGATGGGAAAAAAAACTAGGCGAAATACATATCCGAGCGATGAACCGTATGACGCCTAAGGTGTGGGTGGGGCTTCAATCCGTAGACTATGCTGCCACCCATGTAGGGAAAAAGTATCCCTCGTCGTAGTCTCCAACCGTGTACAGACCTCCGTAAATAGGTCTCGGTTCTCCACTCGTTGAAGAGGTAACCACAAACGGAGAATACCTGTACATCTATAGATGACCTGCAACAAAGAGCAATTCTTATTGTTAAAAAATCTTGTCATTTCTACTTAGCCAAAGTGCCCAGATAACTGCTTGCGCCCCCACCCTAATAAGCAACTTGAACCTTGAATCGATACCGTGAAGCCAATTGCCAAAGACATTAGCCACACTAGTCCGAGGATACAGGATAGACACTACTTGGATGACTGACCATATAGATCTAGCAAATTGGCACTGGAAGAAAAGGTGTTTAATGGTTTCATCATGATGACAGAAAACATACCGTGTACTTCTGTGCCAATTCCGCTTAACACGATTGTCTTTGGTGAGAATAACTCCTTGACGAAGATACCATTCAAAAAAAAAATTTTAATCGTATCTGATGACCCACAAGTATAGGGGGTGTATCGTAGTACTTTTGATAAATAAGAGTGTCGAACCCAACGAGGAGCAGAAGGTGTTGACAAGCAGTTTCGATGAAGGATTCACTGTAAATGCTCACAGACAAGTTTCGAGGAGGTTTTGATATAGCAGATAAATAAAATACAAGTAAGTAAAATGCGAGAATAATAATTGCAGCGAGTGGCCCAATCCTTTTTAGCACAAAGGACAAGCCGGTTTGTTTACTTATGATGACCAAACGTTCTTGAGGACACACGGGAATTTAGTCTAGTGCTTTCGCTTCATATAGTTGATTAATCTTCATTGTTCTGATAAGTGTTGTGTGGGTGAACCTATACTAATGCACCGCCCTTCATAGGACTAATACATACTTGTGATTAAACCCCTTGCAAGCATCCGCAAATACAAGAAAGTAATTAAGATAAATCTAACCACAGGCTTAAACTCTGGGATCCTGCTATCCCTCATGCATCGATATACCAACGGGAGTTCAGGTTGCTGTCACTCCGGCAACCCCACAATTAGCAAACGAATACAAGATGCATTCCTCTAGGCCCATAAAGGTGAAGTGTCATGTAGTCGACGTTCACATGACACCACTAGAAGAATAACACCACAACTTAAATATCAAACCATTAAATATTACTCAACATAGTTCACTACTAACATTTAGACTTCACCCATGTCCTCAAGAACTAACCGAACTACTCACAAGACATCATATGGGACATGATCAGAGGTGATATGATGATGGATAACAATCTGAACATAAACCTTGATTCAACGGTTTCACTCAATAGCATCAATAACAAGGAGTAATCAACACCGAGAGAGTTTCCCCTATGAAATACTCAAGATTAAACCCTAGATGTTACAGCGGAGATGAGATGCAGCGGTGGAGATGACAGTGTCGGTGGCGGAGATGATGATGATGATGATCCCAATGAAGTCCAGATCGATGACGGTGACGATGGCGACGATTTCCCCCCTCCGGGAGGGAATTTCCCCTGCAGATTTCCGCCTGCCGGAGCGCTCTTTTCTCTCTGGTGTTTTCCGCCTCGAGGAGGCGGCGGTGACTATCCTCGATGTTCCTCCGCCCTTAGGGTTTCTGGGAGATGAAGTACGCAAAAGGGCGATGGCCGAGGGGGTCGTGGGCCCCCTCCCCACGTGGCGGCGCGCCGGCATTGGTGGCCGCGCCGGCCCATGGGGAGGGCCCATGGCGGCCCTCCTCGGCCTCCCCTTTTGGCTGGCTCCGTCCTCTGGAAAAATAGGAGCTTCGGTATATTTTCCGTCAATTGTTGATCTTCAGAAATATTGTATCCTGACGGTGCTTTTTCCAGCAGAATTCTGACTCCGGTGAGTGATTCTCCAATAATCATGACACATGCAAAATAGGTGAAAAACATAAGTATCATCTCTAAATATGAAATATATCAATGAATAACAGTAAATTATGATATAAAATAGTGATGCAAAATGGACGTATCAGTATCTTCATCTTCCAAATTTTCTTATTATTATCAACTGGTATTTCAGAATGAAGGATCGCATTGTATAATGATTTGACCGAGAAGGTACCATCTACATGAAAATTCCATCTAAATTCGTCCGGTTCAGGTGATAGGTGAATATCTCCCAGCCGTTGAATTAGTGAATTCCATGCCAATAGCATTTGTCCAAGCAAAACCCGTTTGAACGTCATATTCGGAGGTGAGGTAGCCATTACTGTGGCAATGGTATCACCTTTGCGACGAACAATACTATACAAAGCAGGATACTGTTCACTTAAGGGTGCATTGTCTAACCAAACATCTTCCCAGAACCGTATCTGTGCTCCATTCTTGATGGAGAAAGTACCATGGCGAAAAAAGACATTTTTTGTCGCCATGAGACCAGCCCAGAAGTGTGAATCCCCTGGTTTCCAAACCACTTGGGATAACGTCTTCGAGCCGATATATTTTCTCCGAAGAATACTTTGCCAAATCTCATCCTCGGTAAGAAGCTTAAATAGCCATTTACCTAGCAGAGCTGAATTCTTGACCTCCAGGTCATGAACTCCAAGCCTGCCTTGATCTTTGGGACTACAAACTATACTCCATTTAACTAGTCGATATTTCTTTTTCTCGCTCTCCCGTTGCCAAAAGAATCTGAATCGATAATAATCGAGTTTATGCAAAATTCCTTTCGGCAGTAGGAAGAATGATAACATATACAGTACCATATTTGTTAGTACCGAATTAATGAGTACCAATCTTCCCCCCAGGAACAACAATTTACCCTTCCAACTACTAAGGCGCTTTTGTAATCTTTTTTCCACTATTTTCCATTCAGCGATTGTAAGTCTTCGATAATAAATCGGAATACCCAAATAGTGAATAGGAAATTGGCCTTGCCCACAACCAAACAACTCTGTATACAGAGTTGTATCATTTTGGGCATCACCGAAACAGAACAATTCACTTTTATGGAAATTGATTTTTAATCCCGAAAACTGCTCGAAAGCCGCCAAAATATATTTCAGATTACGAGCTTTTTCGATATCGTGATCCATAAACAGAATTGTATTGTCGGCATATTGAAGGATAGATAAACCACCATCAACCAGATGTGGGATCACACCATCAATCTGACCATCAGACTTGGCCCACTCTATGAGTATAGCCAGCATATCCGCTACAATGTTGAACAACATTGGTGATAACGGATCCCCTTGTGTAACCCTTTTCGTGTTTGAAAATAGTAGCCGGTGTCATCATTTACCCGGATTGCCACACTACCTCCATACACAAAATCATTTATTAAAGCACGCCATTCAGGAGAAAAACCTTTCACCCTGAGCATCTGCTATAAGAAAGACCACTTGACCTTATCATGTGCCTTTTCAAAATATAATTTTAAAATAACCCCATTTAATTTCTTAGCATGCATCTCATGTACAGTCTCATGCAAAACCGCCACTCCATCGAGGATATTTCTTTCTTGCATGAAAGCGGTCTGTGATGGCTGAACGACATGATCCGCAACCGTATTAAGTCTAATGGTGGCCACTTTCGTGAAAATCTTGAAAATTACATTTAAGAGGCAAATAGGTCTATATTGTTGAATCCTTTCTGCCTCATTAACTTTCGGTAACAAAATTACTTCACCAAAATTTAGACGAAATAATTCTAATTGTTCTATGTGCAGAGCACTGAACAAATCTAGAAGGTCCGGTTTAATAGTATCCCAGAAAGTTTGATAAAACTCCGTTGGAAAACCATCCGGACCTGGTGCTTTGTTGCATTCCATTTAGAAAATAGCCTTCTGAACCTCTTCCTCAGAATAAGGTGTGGTTAGTAAGCCATTTTCTTCCATAGATACTTGGGGTATGTCATCCGTTAAGTCCTTGTTAAGAGAAAAGGAACTTTCCTCCGGAGGACCAAACAGACCTTTATAATAATTGGTAATGTAGGATTTGAGTTGCTCATGGCCTTCAATCAACCCTTCATCTTGAGTAAGAGAGTGGATACGTTTTTTTCGATGTCTCCCATTGGCTAAGCCATGGAAATATCGCGTATTTGAGTCTCCTTCCAATATGAATTGGGCTTTGGAACGTTGATACCATTTGAGTTCCTCTTCGCGAAGAAGACTCGCCATCTGCGCATTGGACTGATTCTTAAGTTCAGTCTCATGCGGGGACAGCGGTCTTACCTCAGCTACAGCCTCTAGCTCATCAATCACATTTGATAAGCGATCCTTCTCTTTTTTAAGGATACCAGCCATATGGGCAGCCCAACCAGAGAGATGTTTGCGCATTGCGCGCATCTTATTATTCCATCTCAAACATGGAGTGCTACCCCCGGCCGGTCTCTCCCAAAACCGTCTTAACCATCTCATGAAACCCCTCTCGATGTAGCCAGCCAAGTTCAAATTTGAACGGCCGTTTACAAACAGGCCGGGGATTTCCAGTAGTTATGAGGATAGGAGCATGGTCAGACAATTTTTCAATACGTTCTAGTGCACGAACTGACACCATAGGGTATTTATCTTCCCATTTGGTATCCATCAGCACGCGATCTAGTTTTTCGTATGTGGGTTCAGGCAAGTTGTTGGCCCAAGTAAATTGTCGACCGGACATAAACACCTCTCTTAAGTCAATGATATCAATGACAGCATTAAACAATATCGAAAGGCCAATGTCCATCAAAAAGGCCTTTACTTTTCTCGTGAGGAAATCTCAACAAATTGAAATCCCCTCCGATCAAAATCGGATGGGGATTATCTTTTGTAAGATTTACCAACTCACGTAAAAATTCAACCTTAAAAGCGTCTTGGGCAGCACCATACACAGCAACCGGACTCCAAACGAAACCGTCAGCTTTATTCTAAATATCGAGTTTAATGTGGTACTCTCCATCAGAACTAGCTAAAACAGTCATGGTGTCTATGTGGATGCCAAGTAAAATGCCCCCGGACCTACCACGAGGCGGGCGAGAAAACCACTGAAAGTTAATCCCACCGGACAAACGGTCGAGAAAACTCTGTGAAAAAATCCGCCTACCCGTCTCCGATATAGCAATAAAATCTAAATCATAATCTCTACAACCATCGGCAATGTGAGAATGCTTAGCCAAATCACCAAGACCTCTGCTATTCCGAAACATGTCATTCATTGAGAAACTATTTTAGATTTAGTATTCTTTCCATATCAACGAGATTTCTTTCCAGCCGACGATCGAGAACCACATGCAGAAGCTTTTAGATCATAAACTGAACTAAGCTCTGAGTGTTCTAAATCGACTTCTGTAATATTACCAACTATAGTCGAGAGAAGCTGGCCATCTAGGATGTCATCCTCGTCTACCATGGTAGTTTCAAACCCAGTGGAGTCATTCGGAACAACCGTTAAACGGTCAAGCTCCGTCTGTCTCAACACATTAGCCGAAATCGAAATCTCATCAGACCGACTACCCAACAAAACACCTAGACTACTCAAATTCGAAGAAATATGAGAATCTGAAAAGGAAGTAAAAGACTTGGTTGATTGTTTAGTACCAGCCGTGTCGAGGTTCTTCTCCGCCTTGCGCCGCATGGCTCTCTGCATGACATCCTCATCCGTAACCCCCGCCCCATCCTCCGCAAGTGCATACCTCCCACTCCGCCTCACCGTCGGCTGAACAACAGGAGGAGGGATAGCGGGAGGAGGCTGTTGCAAGGTGGAGACCGGCAATGGAGAAGTCGAACACGGTGAAGAACCCGTCGAAGCAGGAGAAGAGACTGGCGATACATGGGTAGAAGGCGGTGTAGCACCCAGTACCGAACCAGGCTGTGGTGAGCCCCTCCGCGTAGGCGAAGACGGCATCGACGATGGAGCTTCAGCCGCCCCATGGGGGGCGGGCCAGCTCCCCGACCCAACATGTCCCTCCGCCCGTGGAGGCGGTACCGCTGACCCAAGTAACCCGTCCGCCCGTATAGGCGAGACCACTGGGGTCCGCTGCACCTCCTCGAAGACTGCGCCAGTCCGGCGCGGCTGTGCGTCGACCGTAGGCACCTCCTCCATCCCCGCGCCACTCTGGCGCGGTTGTGCATCGTTGTCCGTGAGAGCCTCCTCCAAGACCGCACGGCGCGGCTGTGCGTCGTCAGCCGTGGACGCCATCGACAAAGGCTACGACTGCGTCACCGTGGCCGGCTGCTGCAGGTGCGAGAGCGCCGTGTCCGGCTGCTCCGTGGCCTACTGCTGCACGTGCGAAGGCCCCGTGGCCGGCTGCTGCACGTGCGAGAACGCCATGGCCGACTGCTGCAGTTGCGTGGGCGTCGAGGCCGGCTGCTGTAGCTGCGTGGTCGGCGACGACACAACCGGCTGCACCTCATGCCGTGTCGGAGACGTGGGGAGTGGCTGCGCCATCGGCTGCGGCGCGTCCCGTCCATGCACCAATTCCGTCTGTGTCGAAGTAGAAGACGAAATCGGTGCCCCTGCTGCGGGCTCGGTGAAGCAGACCGTGGAAAAGGCGAGGAAGCTGGTCTAGTGCGTCCTTGCATGAATGTCCAAACTCTAGACGGAGAGGAGGCCCGAGAAGACGTCGGAGGCGAAGCGACCAGGCGAGGAGACTCCGCCCTAGCACGAGCCACGATCTCTCACCCTCTGTCCGTCATCGGTGAGTGGTTGAACGGAGTCAAAGCCACCTGCGCAACCGGCACCGCTGAAGCACCAGAAGTATGCGTCGGAGGATGTCCATCAACATCCATATTAGCTGCCTCCGGCGCAGCGTCCGTTGTAGCATCATCAAACCTCTCCTCCTCAAAACCGTGAGAATCATCATCATCACCTCCGTCCTTCCAGAAAAAAGGACGGAACCGAGGGTCTGGCTTAAACCCAACTGCCTCTCGACGAAAACGAAACTTGTAACCATTAAGTTGTAACAGTGCAACCACCTCCATGTAGCCATTATCTTTCTCCAGAGCTGTAGGGTCACGCATAGCCACAAGAATACGAATAATCCTCTGGCTCCGAAGGGAAAACAAATCAACATCAAGAGTGGTACCAATAAGAGAACCCACAGCCCAGAGACCTAAGAAGTGTCGAACAGAGTCAGGTAAGCCGTCAACATGCACCCAAACCGGCTCCATAACAAACTCCGGAATAACATCCTGATGTACCCAAGAAGAAACTAGAGCATGTGCACTAATCTTGGGCACACTCATCTGCATACCATCTATCATCGACAAATCTTTAGCTGTAGGAATGCCGATAAGAAATGCATTAACACCATGAGACACCGCCTCCCACTTCCATGTGGAATTCCCGGGACACATACGGACCATAAGACTCTAAATATCTGATGTTGTGACAGCCCCATCTCCAGACATCTGCACCTAGAGGGGCCGTAGTTGGGGAACCACTTCGCGGTCTAGGTGTTGTCAATGGTGATTGTTGTTTCCAGCTGCTGCAAGTGGTTGATTGCTTTGTCAGGGCTATTTTTCTCTTAACAATTTAGGTGTGCGCCATTAATATTTAGATTAACACTTAACGTTATGCTGTTAGAGTAGTTAGTTAATTGGTATCATGTTAATGTTATAGGAGTATAATTTTATCGAAAAAGACTCAAGTTAGGGGTCACTAAAATCTTTGTACTCTACAACCAAAAAAAACCTGGAGAACACGTCAACCCTAACCGAAGAAACTGTCAACCCTGAAACTGAGTATAACGTCGACGGCAGGGGAAACAACAATGTGCCAAACGTTGTCTTTTATCATGCTTTAAGCATCCCTGTCATTCACCAGCTAATGCCGGCATGCTGGCATCAACCTGCAGCTTCTTCCACTTGGAAATCACCACATGAATCCATTGACTAGGTCGCTATCTCTACCCTATAAATACATTCGAAATAGCACTTATCCTGCAAGCCATACAGCTACAGCCTACGAGTCGATCTGCAACTAACTACGAGAAACAGAGAGGCTGCCATACACACAAGCATCACTATATACCCGATGGCTTCCCGGCAAGTGCTGCTCCTTGCTGCCGCTGCCATTGCCGCCGCCTTCCTCCTAGACCCGGCCTCGGCCGAGGTTTTAACTGTCGGGGACGCCGCCGGCTGGACTCTCAAATACCCTGCCACCTGGACTGAGGGCAAAACCTTCGTCGTCGGCGACAGCCTAAGTATGTTTTGCGAGCACGCACCTTCGATCCGCAACTCTCTTAGTTAGAACTCGTACCGGAATGTGCTAACATCTTTGCGTTTGTTCGCAGTGTTCATGTACCCCTCCGACAAGCACAACGTGATGGAAGTGACGGGCGCGGACTTCAAGGCCTGCAACGTGACGGGGAACGCGCTTGGCACCTGGAGCTCCGGCAGCGACGCCGTGCCGCTCGACAAGGCCGGGAGGAGGTGGTTCGTCTGCGGCGTGGGCAACCACTGCACCCAGGGCATGAAGCTCCTAGTCGTCACCGCGAACTCCGCCGCACAGGCCCCGGCTGCCCCGCCATCCTCTTCGGCCTCTTTCGTTGACGGAGCGGTTTCACAGGCAATGGCGGCGGCCGGCGCCGTGGCCGCAGCCATGCTCTTGCTCTGAGTGATCGTTGTTGACAGCTGAGATACGGTCGTCGACATGTTCGTGTCGTCTGATCGATGACCGGTGACCGGCCTCTGCATGCGCCTTCTGTTTTCTGGATTGTCATTGTTATGTTATCATCACTCGTAACTGTTTGAGGCTTTGAGCTAGCTAGACTGGCAAACAAAATAGTGTTCTTTGAATTAATTTGTACCGCAACAGGCAATTTTTTCAATTCTATTCGATTGAAACATACATTGTTCGGCTACCTCACTTGTGGTTGTGTGCGGCATATGGGATGCAGAGGCCAGGGTTTCGACGTCTTTTTCGGAGAGAAAAAAGTGCGCGACATATGCTTGTAAATGGTGATGCATAGCAAACATGGAAATCTAATGCCATTTTTTAGTTGGATTTTAATTAATGATCCAACTACAAAGTACAAACATGTGCCAAGGAAAAGCTTTACAATCTCTGTATAATTGATGGACAGCTACATTACTGAACATCTCACACTTCAATACATGGCATACATGACTGAACATCTCATACTTCCAATACATTGCATACATGGCCTTCATGAAGCATCTGCATCTTAGTTCCTGCTTGCTTGTTATCCCAGCTGAACTCATTCAGGCAGGTTGCTGGACCATGGTTGCCAGTAAGTTGAGAGTACTTGCGTCTCTGGAGAGAAGGTCGCTGTGTGAGCATCCCGACCCGGTCGAGTCCGTGGAGTAACACTGATGGCCAGTCTTGATCTCAGGCTGCTTCCGGCAAGAAAGACTGGAAGAGTCCTCGGCGCCGCTGCCGACGAGGAGCAGGTCGCCTCACCCACTCGACGGAGCCCGCCGCGGCGCCTTGGAAGAATTCACCGGCCGTGTCAAGCTACCAAAGGCGAGCTCACCTCGCTGCACCGCAACAGGGCACCTAGCCACTCGCGCCGCCTCGGAGGGCCTCGCTGTCGCCCGGTCAGGAGGAACCTCGCCGCTCGCGCCGCCTCCGATTTGTACGACACGCTGTTGCCCCGTCAGGCCTTGTTTGGTACTAGTGTTTTAGTGGGGATTAGTGGGGATAATACTCTAGAGTATTAGGTGACAGCAGAGATTCACCCAATCCCCACAAAATCCCATCCCCAATCCACTAGGTAGAGGTAGAGTATTGGGGATTGAAAAAATTACACTAAATTTTGGGGAAAAGTGGGGATAAGTGGGGATTAAACTCGCTCATACTCTAGCACCAAACATGCATTGGGGATAAGTGGGGATTTAAAATTTGGAGCGGATTATCCCTGCTAATCCCCAGTAAAACTCTAGTACCAAACAAGCCCTCAGGAGGGACCTTGCCGCTCCATCGGCCGATTTGTACGACCCGCTGTTGCCCCGTCAGGAGGGACCTCGCCGCTCCGTCCGCCGATTTGTACGACCTGCCGTCGTCCAGTAGCCCTGAGAGAAGGGGTGGGGATTGGGACGTTTCCTTCGAGAGAAAATTGCTGGGCCACTTCCTTTCTTTTAGTGGCAGTTTCATTCTAATTTCACGGGAGTGATTTTGCTGCCAGGTCAGATGACGCGTCAGCCCCTAGCCTCTCCTCCGTAGGTTTTTTACGTAAGTGTAGCATTATTACATACATACATGCTTCCAATCGAAGCAGGTGAATACATATATGCTTCCAACCGAGCAACTCTAGCAGACCCTCAAACTATAAACCCCAAATACGCTGATTGAGGACATTTCAAACGTTGTTCGCGGCTGAAAAACGCTGCGCAGACAAGGCACCGCAAACGCGAACCGTATAACAACATTTTTCTGATTATGTTCTGGAATCGATGTCCATGGACGCGTCATTGAGAATTTCAACATACGAGTCCGGCACACGTCATCAAGGGCAAGAACTTTGTAGGGCACCTTGTGCGCGACCGCGGCTCAGGAGGACGCCTAGCCCATTGACGCCGTGTCAAGGACGCCATCTTGGTGGCTGGATTCTTAGCGGTGGCCTTCTTCGTCACTGGCTTCTTCTGCGGCTTGCTGGCGGGAACCTTGGCCGCCTTCGCCTTGGTCGCGCTCGCACCGGGAACAGCTTGGCGCCTATACCATAGTTATCATTGACCTAGCTCAACTTCCATGCATGGACATAAAAGGAATCCACGGAACATGCCAACACTCCATAACAAAGTTGCCAAAGAAAACTTCAACGCTGAAGCCGGTTACTACAACCACAATGTGCCAAACGTTGTCTTTTGGCATGCTATCCCTGTCCTCTGATAAAACAAAAGAAGAATGTAAAGAACCACTTCTACCCCCAGCTATAGCTAATGCCGCCGTGAGCCTGCACAGCTATATTGTTCTAGTTTTGACCAGTTCAGCGTGCTACGTATTCTGTCTAACTAGTTGTCCATATCTGCGAATCTGCCTACAAATACATGCGGATTGGCACTCCTCTTGTCAAGCCAGATAGCTAGCTTTAGCTACAATTAACCTACAGAGAGCATACGATCTAAGCTGCAAATATAGCTTCATCGCATACACACTCAATGGCTTCCAAGCAAGTTCTGCTCTTAGCAGCGGCGGCGGTCGTCGCCTCCCTAGCGGCGCAAGCCTCCGCAGAGGTCTACATGGTCGGCGGCAGTGCTGGCTGGACCCTCAAGTACCCCTCCAGCTGGACCGACGGCAAGAACTTCACCACTGGTGACAGCCTAGGTACGGATGCATCAACTTCCCTATAACTCTTAGCATTGTACGTACACCCGTCGTGTGACAACCTCACTAACTAAAATTCTAATGTTGCTTTGCAGTGTTCACCTACACCGCCGGACAGCACACGGTGGTGGAGGTAACCGGCGCGGGGTTCAAGGCCTGCGACATGACGGGGAACGCGATGCTGGGCTCCTGGAACTCCGGCAGCGACACTATCAAGCTCGACACGGCAGGGAGGAGGTGGTTTATTTGCGGCGTAGGCAGCCACTGCGCCCAGGGCATGAAGCTCCTCGTCGTCACCACTGGCGACAACAAAACTTCGTCGGCCTCTCTGAACTATAATGTTGGTGCCGGGGCTGCCGCGCTGGTCGCCGGCGCCGCGGCCGCGCTCTTGTTCTAACTAGGTTGATCACCGACCGTTGTTGTTTACATTACCTTTCGTCTGCTTTCATTTATCGGCAGCAGCAATGCTAAGTTTTTGTGAACTTAGTTTCCCGCTGCTAAGTTACCACTCGTTTTCAGATTCTCCTTACCTAATCTCATGTGTTTCGGTGGAAACAATTTCAGGAATAAATAAATTGTTGCCGTCTAAGTCAACTTCTTTTGAAATATCCCTATCTCTGCTAGCTTATCATCATAATTATAAAGTGAGTATAGGATTGAATGCTTTGAGGGAGATTTTATACTTGTCTTCATCATTTTTTTTCTCAAATGGGTGCCTCGTAATCCCGGTCTATGCATCGGATGAACACAACCTTTATATTATTTCAAAGATATTAAGTATTACAACTCATGGGTCATGGGTCACATAAAGTGGCTACAAAAATTAACCATCGAAATAATAAATGTGAGAAGCCTCTATGTATCTTGTATCCTTTTAGAGTGCAGCCAACCACCCTGGTTGAATATTGCCCCTACAAATGCCTTCAGACAATTAGATCCAATATCCATAGGTCATCACTGCTCCACATGAAGGAGGTAAGACCATGTGTAAATCGATGTATCGGATGAACACAACCTTTATACTTATCATAATTATAAAGTGAGTATTGGATTGAATGCTTTGAGGGAGATTTTATACTTGTCTTCATCTTTTTTTCCTCTCAAATAGGAGCCTAGTAATCCCGGCCTATGTATCGGATGAACACAACCTTTATACAAGTATTACAAGTTTACAACTCATGGTTCATGGGTCACAATGTCACATAAAAAAGTGGCTACAAAAATAAACCATCTAAATAATAAATGTGAGAAGCCTCTATGTATCTTGTATCCTTTTAGCGTGCAGCCAACCACCCTGGTTGAATATTGCCCCTACAAAAGCCATCCGGCGATTACATCCAATATCCATAGGTCATCGTTGCTTGACATGAAGGAGGTAAGACCATGTGTAAATCGATGAATCGTCCCTGAGAATAACCTGATTTTTTTTTGTTTCACAACTCTGTTAAAAAATACATTGTTTCGATAATTTTAAATTGTCCAAACTAAAGCACATACTCCCACACGAATACGAGTCTTAGTTTTCTTACAGATCATGTTTAGCCATTTACCAAGCAAATTAGTAGCATTAGCAGTAGGAGGGATATTCACTACCAGAAACCGGCCTTTTCCTCTCGGCTGGGTATTTTCCTGTGAGGCTCGGGTCAGTTCCCAGGAATAAATATAATCCTGACGGGTTTTTTTATTGACGCCAGGAATATACAGCATTTTGCTGTGGGCTCGCCCGGCCCGCCAGGATAACACATTTTCCTGTGTGTACCTCAGCCCACGGGAATTATTTTACAGTTAGCCCGCTACCGGGTAGGCGCGAAAGGCGAGTTCGCGGGCTAAAATTTCCATCTCCGCGCCAACTCTAGAGTATTCGCGCCATGGCTTCTGTATTCCTGTGGAAGCTAGCCCACGGGAGAAAAAAATAACACTAGATAAGGCAAGTCCTGAAAAATTCCCCATTGTCTTCTCCACGTACTCACCGCCGCCGCCCTCCATTGCCGGCCGCCCGCCTCCACCGCCGATTGCCATCTCCGACCTGCAGCTCGGCCACTCCCGTATCCCCAACCTCCCCCACCTCCATCAGCGAGCGCCGCCCGCCTACAGCCTCTGCCTCCTCCCCATTCGCGGCCGGAACTCCGGCCGAAGCCTGACGCCGGCGGCCGTCGCCCAGCTCCTCTCGGTCGAACCTCCCTCACCTCCATCAGCGAGCGCTGCCCCTGCCTACAGCCTCTGCCTCCTCCCCAATCGCGGCCGGAACTCCGGCCGAATCCTGACGCCGTATCCGTCGGCGGCCGTCGCCCAGCTCCTCTCGGTCGAACTATACAGGAACCGCAAACTCCTTTCTTTTTCATCATCATATTCGTTTTGGAGTGGTAAAGGGTAAATACTGTACTGGGTTGTTTATTATACATACTTGATGTGCCGCATGCTGTAGGATCTGGCTAATTCATGCATGGATGGATTCGTTTTAGAAGAAAAAGAAAGAGCGCGATGGATGCAAGAGATAGCTTTCTATTTTGTAGCTCAAAAATTTAGGTGCTATTGCCGGTTCATTATTAGCATGCCATTGTGAAACTGAATATTTTCTAATTGGTAGTTATGTCAATTTGATCTGAATTTATCTAGTAAGTTGCATTGGATATGTGACACATTTACTCTTTTTCCCATCATTGATGTGCTGCACGAGTGGTAGGACCTAGCTCGAATTTGTTTTCAATGAAAATATTAGATATACTTATTAGGGACTTTTGCATTTTTATTGCATTGCATTTTTTTTATGATGCAAGAAATAGCTTTGTTCATTCTGTACCTCAAATATTTAGGTGCTATTGTAGTTGCATTTTAGCATGCCATTGTGAAACTGAATTGTGTCATGTACTTTTACTTTGCAATGATGTTGAGGATATGTAGTGTTTGTGAACATGATGTCCATTCTTTTTCTAATTGGTAGTTAAGTAAAATTTATCTGATTATATCTAGTGAATGGTATTGGATATGTGACATATTGATTTTTTTTGCATGCTTGATGTGCTGCCCGGTGGTAGGACCTAGCTTGAATCCTTGTCCGGAGTTATTGTGGAAGGTGCAGCCCATCTATACAACCTCTTGTAGCTGCTGTTCTGCATCTTTAGAAATCTTCGTGTAAAACGAAGGAATTATATTGCGTAATTGGAGTCAAGCGCAAGAAAGAATCAATAAGGTACCTCTCACACTTTGGTAGTTCAAGGGAGCTTACTCTTGAACAATACTTAGCTAGCAGAGTGGACTGGTTCAGTCCTACAGTATGGCCTCATATTTGCAGATATTGGTGCTCAAAAGAGTTCAAGCAAGCAAGGTCTAGAGGGCAGGCTTCTCGCTTAAAATCTCTAGATGTTGCTCAAAATCGAGGAGGTTCACGACCATTCACAGAAACAAGGCAGTATTTGGTATGACATGAACTTATTGTCTGTTTAACTCAGTCTAATCTATCTTTTACATTGTTTTATCCACTATATATTGCACATGTAGGAACATAAATTTGGACCCGAGAAGGCTACCATAATGAACACATATGCTGCAATGAAATCTGGTATCAAAAATTTGGATGAAAGTGGCTGTAGCGGTGCAATCAGCAGCCAGAAAGCACAAAAACGCCTTGTATGTGATGTCCGCTTCTTTTATTTTTGTGTTAGCTCATTAATTATATGCAAACTAAATAATTCTTGTTGTTATAGGATGCATATTGTGATGGTCTTAAGAAAGCACATCCAGAGGATTGGCAAGACATTGATTTGGATGAAAGTGTCTTGTACAACACATCGGGTGGCATGCCACATGGCCGCCTATCAATTGCTACCGGTGCCGTCAAGAAAGCCCACATTATCTCTGCTGCAAAGGCAACAAATCTGAAGCCCTCAAGTTCTGTTGCTTACCGTAATGTCATCCAAGAGAATCAACACTTACGTTCTACAAATGAGATTCTAACAAGGAAAACAGAAATGCATGACCAAATGTTCAGGGTAATGATAAGTATGATTTGTTACAATGTAGCTATAAATGGAAAAATATGTTCTACTATATAATCCTAATAAATATGCTTTCTTCTCGCAGATGCTTTTTGCTGAGATGGGCAGAGAGCTACCGGAATGGTTCCAACAAGGTCGAACCCAAGCTCATACCCAGGTCAGAATACATTTCCCATCTTTGAACCTTAAGCTAATTCAGTTTTGCTTACTATTGCATGAGCTGTACATTAATAAGATACTTAATTCGTTACATGGTGCACATGACTTTGTAGGGGAACACAGACTTGGAGGATGCTGCTATGGATGACCTTGTTGGTCATGGAAACAATGGAGGCAGCAATGATGGTGAGAACATTTGTGGTGATAGCAACGACTTTGTCTACAATGAAGATGGTGATGGTAACTATGCTTCTGGAGGAGGTTCTCACTAGTGTCCTTGCACTTCAGCTAGTTATTGGCACTCAAATGGTATTTTGGATCTTTTGTGGTTTGACTGTCTTTGATAAACTTAGGTTAAGTGATGTATGGAAAATAGTGAAGTTGTGTATGTAGGTGATGGTCCTGACCGTGAAACTTTATGACTTTGAAGTTCATGTATTTTGTTGTTACATTGCACTGCCATGTGCAAGTTTGTGTCATGTCTGTCACCAACCTTTAGTGTACTGTTACATTGTTATTTGTAGACTCGTTTTGGAATATGATGTGGAGTTCATTAGCTAGCTTGAGCCTGTATTTACTGAATGATTTTTCCTGGCGGTACTCCCATATTCCTGTGAGCAGTCTATTGTCATGTAGCCTACAATCCCTTGCGGTACAAGCATTTATCCTGTGGGCTTGTTTTCATATGATTTTGTTTCCCTGGAGGCTTTTTCCTGTGGGTCAATTGACACAGAAATAAAAATTAGTAAACCTGACGGACTAACAATTTCCTGTGGGTCACCGTCAGGAACACCCGCCAGGGAAATAATTCCTGTCAGCCAACCGTCAGGCATTTTTAATTTCCCTGTCAAAATAATCCTGGCGGAATTATCCTGTCGGTCAGCCGACAGGAATTATTATCCTGATGGTTTATGCTAATTTCCTGTAGGTTCATGGCCGTGGGGAAAATACCGGTTTCTGGTAGTGATTACAAGTAAAATGCACAACTCTCCAAACTAGATGAGATAATGGACATGAAATAAAAGATGATCAATGTTTCCTTAGAATCACATAAAACACAATTTCTATACCCACTCCAACGTTATTTAGCAAGGTTATCTTTGGTTATAGCACCTTATAAAGGGACCACATGAAAATCTAATCTTTGGTGGCACTTTAGTGCTCCACATGTATCTTTTAAGAAAAGCGGTATTCCCATTCATATAATCGGCATACATATACGTAACCAAAAAGATCTCATTTGTAGTAAGGCTCCATT
This sequence comes from Lolium rigidum, assembly GCF_022539505.1. Lineage (NCBI taxonomy): Eukaryota > Viridiplantae > Streptophyta > Magnoliopsida > Poales > Poaceae > Lolium > Lolium rigidum. Next base: position 13,401 of record NW_025901075.1, on the reverse strand, counting down.
CGAATTTATCTGATTCATCAATTAAAGTTACTCATCTTCGTCTATTTGTCACCATTTGCAAACTATATTTCTGGAGGAATAAGTTCATATAAGATTTGCTATCTTCTCCCTGAGTACATTGGTAGGAAAATGGCTATAGGTGAAGCCCTATTAGTAGAGAGAGACGAAATTGGGGCATGTTGTTGCTATTAATAGTAGTGTGCGGAAAATGCATATGCTACCAGTATGGCTTACATCATTGTGTATTGGAAGAGTAGCCTAAACCCAACAAAGAGTTAATTATAAAAAAACATGTGATTTTACAATCATAGTATATATGAACTCACTTCAAAATAGTTAGACCCCTTGTCAATTCCATTGGCACTACGGACCATGTTTCCTCTCACCCACACACCGACACAACACACACATACACACAGACACAAACACGCATACATACACACACACTCTCTCTCCCTCTTGTTAGAGGGTGGTGTGGTTTTGTTTTTGTACGACAACACTCTAACTTTATTGATAAAACAATGATAATATGACATATCGAGGAAAATTGATACCAACATGAGTAACATAAACCTTAAATAGAATAAAAGCCACATATAAGTTCTTTGAATTCATTCTCTCCACCTCTAGCCTTCACATCTTGAGTAGAAAAACCACAGAAGACAAAACATACACGAGTGTTGAAGGTTTTATTGAGTCGTGTGAGTAGAATGCACACCATAAGAGGCGAGAACTTGATTATTGAGCTTTGCAAAAGAGGACACACCCACCGGGTTTGCAATTTGTCGTCGCCCAATGCTTTCTCAAACCACTAGAGAAGACGAATAGCAAAAAATAAAAAGGTTGGAGAACCACACGCCAAATAAAACCTATCATCAATGTTACAACGATAAATATGTATGAAATCTGACTTACCCGCCTCTTGGCACTAGATCCGCCATTGGACGCGAGAGTTGCCCGAAAGAACTACGACGAGAAAACCCTGACACCGTGTCGATGGGATTTCTCTGTTCGTTAGGGTGTGGTAAGGTTTTTCAGGTTTTTATACCCCCCCTCATCCCAAAATATGAGGTAGGTTTTTTCGAACGGTCTTTGACCATGCAAAAATATATAGTTTCACAATGTATAAGTTGTAACATTTTATTTATCTTGCCAATCTCTTTTATTTAAAATATTTGTAAAATATTTTTAGACATATTGTTGATATAAATTATATTCAAATGTTTTAAGTTGTTGACAATGGAAATTTAGAACTGTCTTAATTTTTGGACGGTGGGATAAATTTTTTAGCTTAGCGGTGTGTGTCCAGCTTAGCTTAGTTTGAACCAAGCCCAAGGCCATCTAAAAGGCCCAAGACCGAGCTCCTATCTGCGAGTCCATCACTAAACCGACATCCGCAGTTCCGCACCGTCCCGTTTGCTCTATTCGACCCGACCCATACAAGCTGAAACAAACCCCCACCAAAAACCCCTCTCTCCTCTCCGCTTCTTCCTCGCCGCCGAAACCCTAACCTAGCTGCGCCGCGCCGCGCCGCCGCCGGCGCACCAGCCGCCATGTCGAACCCCAAGGGCTCCAAGATGCTCCAGTTCGTCAACTACCGCATGCGCGTCACGATCCAGGACGGCCGCCAGCTCGTGGGCAAGTTCATGGCCTTCGACCGCCACATGAACCTCGTCCTCGGCGACTGCGAGGAGTTCCGCAGGCTCCCGCCCTCCAAGTCCTCCAAGACCACCGGCGACCGCGAGGAGCGCCGGACGCTCGGCCTCCTGCTCCTCCGCGGCGAGGAGGTCGTCTCCATGACCGTCGAGGGCCCGCCGCCGCCCGACGAGTCCCGCGTCAAGTCCTCCGCCGGCGGCGGCGCGCTCTCCGGCACCGGCGTCGGGCGCGCCGCCGGCCGCGGCGTGCCCACCGGCCCGCTCCTCCAGGCCCAGCCCGGCCTCTCCGGCCCTGTGCGGGGCGTCGGCGGCCCGGCCCCTGGCATGATGCAGCCGCAGATCTCGCGGCCCCCCATGCCCAACCTCTCGGCGCCGCCGGTCGCGTACCCGCAGGTCGTCCGCCCGCCCATGAATATGCAGCCCATGCGCCCTGGTGGCCCGCCGCCTATGCAGATGCAGTTCCAGCGCCCACCGGGGCCGCCGCAGCCCTACCCAGGTGGCCCGCCGCAGCAGTTCATGAGGGGACCGCCCATGGGACCTCCACCAGGGAGGCCAGGGATGCCTGGCATGCCAGGCATGCCGCCTCCACCGGGGATGAGGCCACCAATGCCGCCGCCGCAATTCGGACAACCACCCAGGCACGGGATGCCGCCACCACCTGGTCCACAGCAGCCTGGACAGAACCCCCAGTAATTGAACCTTCCAGGTAAGGTTCAAAGCTAGAATTCCTTGCATCTTAATTCTTATTTCTCAAGTTGTTAAATTGTATTATTGATTGCGATCATGCACCTGTATTGATGCACTTGAGATGGATGAACCAGCTCTAGTTTGCATTCAGTGTTCTGGTCATTCTCTTGTGCAGATTCTAGTGCGTGCACTATGCTTACCTCATGAGATCCGGCTGTAGTTTGCATCTACAACTTGATAGTTTATATGTTAGCTGATATCTATGGTTATTGCCTAGTACAACGTTAGATGCATCCTAGAAACCTAGAACATGCCATCCCTTGTGGCTCTCCACTTATTAGTTTATATATAATTTAATTTGTGTTCAGTCACTTGTGCAACTTTGAGAAACAGTATTAAATTGTCAGTCGTGACTTTTGTTTGCTCACTTGCTGGTACGAAATTATATAAATCCTTTTGTTCTTTATAATAAGATGGAAATACATATGTGTGTTCATGATTCACCTATTGCTGTATCTTCAATATGAGCTTACTAGTATTACATATTTATATCTCAAGTCATTAAAATTTTAGCATGTTAGGAGCAAAGACTGAACTTTGATTTAGTTACTGTCTCTTATTATTGATAGAAATAGAAATTCAGAATGTAGGAGCTAATACAGAATCCTGGTAACTCTTCTTTGTAGTCTTTGTTAGGAGCAATCTGATGTTACTATCACAAATTTATTAATATTTACTCTAGAAATTGTTGTAGGCATCAAGTATTCTGTACTTGCTTTGTTTTTCTATAGTTGATTGTTGTAGTATGCCAATGTATGTATTCATATGACTATTAAGTCCTTCATTACACACTAATCATCAATCTGAATGTGGTGCTGGTGCCATATATTCCTAGCTTGTTGGTTGTGCTCTTTATCGTACATTTAGTTGATCTACTGTGAGTGCCCTTTTCGTGCAATCTTTTTTATGCATAGACCTTTATCATTTATAGGGATAGGTCTGAGAAAGATATTGAATAACATGCTCATGCAACTCATATAAACACCTTTAACCTTCAAGAACAATGCTTATAGCAAGCCTGCAGGGATGATAGACACTCAGATGCAATCTGTTGTTACATATTTGTAGGTATAAACAGTTTGAAGTTGCATTCATTCTGGAACACAGCAACAATGTTAGCATAGTTCTAGGTTTTCAACTTGACTCCTTACATTCCTCATTATATCTTTTTTATTTTGATCTGACTTCACAGTTCGGACACATGTTCACTACTGAATTTGCAATGTCCTTCCAGGTATGGTTCTTACCTATCCCACATATGGAAGATTGTCTTGAGAAGGGAGAAAAATCCTCGTCTGTGTATCACTCTTGCTTTTGATGGGAGGAGATGGCTGTTTTTCGATGCAATGTACGTAAAGAGGCCGAAGCTTGTTTTAACTGTTGGTCGTTAAGCTAGGGACATGTTTAGCCTGTTTCATTGTGTCGGGACCTTGTTGCTGGATGTGTTTGCACTGGTATCGTGGAATCTTATTTCGCAACAATTAACTTGAGATCGTAAATTGTTTTGCTTCTTGTATCAGTTTTGTTTGTTTTGACTTCTGTGTACTTATGTGATCTACATACGAAACTTTGCAGTGCCGTTGTGCTGCTTCATCGTGGAACCTAACTTTGATTTCCACTAGCACCAGTGATATTTTGCTGGTACCCATAACAATTTGCTTTAAACATAGAAAAATAGAAGTGGACAATTTATATCGTGGAAGCCACTTTTGCAGCTTGGTGCTAGAGTGGAATTGTTTCTGGCAGGTTAGTTGAGTAATTTTATGTGGTCAGGTTCAATGGCATAATAGGCATGGCACAATATATTTGAGAGATCTCTATACTTGCTGGACAGCGCACTTTGGCTTACTTCCTCCTTGCTCTGTTTTTATTTGTCCCTTAGATGAACTTCTACTCTCTAACGCAAGGTCTTGCACAAAAATAAGATCCCAAACTAAAACAGGAGTACTTTTTTTTTTGGTTCTCATGGCTGCCCGCAACATTCATCAGCATTAGGTTTGATGTAGCACCTCTCCTATCAGATAGAAACACTGTTAGTCCGGCACCAGCCTGCCTGACAAGCATCTGTCACTAAGACGAAAGGCTTGAAATGAGCTCGGCTTTGAATTAACGAAGTCATCAACCAGTTAGAAGTTACAATAACGGTTACAACACACCAGCGCAAAGCGCACACTAAACCTGCAAGAGAAGACAAAACAAAACCGGCAAACCGAAGTGCCAGCATGAACTAAGATGAGGGAGCCAATGTCCACACCAACAAACCTCCACCTCTCCAAGACTGCAACCCAAGGTGGAACTTGATGATGGGCCACGAGCCTAGCAAAACTTGAGGGACCAAAGGAGGGGGGTTTTGCAACGACACCTCCAAAAAGGTGGATGGCGCAAGAATGTGTCATCGTCGTCGGCAGGGCTGAGGTCCCGCAAAGTTTTCACCCAGACCCGAAAACCACCACCACTGGAGCTCGGGCTAGGTGCAACCCAAAACACAACATCATCCCCTGACGTTGGGATACGCACACCGGCAACAGCTATGGCTAGACTCCGACCTAGCAAAGCCCTCCAAGACTCTAGGGAAGAGGTCAGCTATCGCAACAAAAACGTGTAAGAGCAGCCGAGCAGCCAGGCCGATGTTGCATGAGGCCCGCGACACTAGGGAGAGGTCACAGGGTGATCCACAAGATACTACCAGAGAAATTTACACGAAGCGAGGCCCCAAGGGGAGCAGAGAGTCCAACATTTCGAACGGGAGGGCCATCATTGAGACGCCTCAACAAGGGAATGACACCCGCAGGTGACGGCGTCACCGATACAGGCCAGAGCCATGAGCCGCTTTTGCCGAGGTCCAAAGCGTAATCAGAATTCCAGACGCCGTCGCGAGGACGTAGAGCGAGACAGAGATTACTGCCGCGCCTCCAACCTAAGTCCCACCATGAGCTAGCAGCCCCAACTAAAACAAGAGTACTTTTTTTTGGTTCTCACTGCTGCCCACATAATTCATCGGCATTACTTGGCAGGTAGAAAACACCGTTAGTCCTGGCAGCAGAGCCCACCATGTACGGTTCACTGGCTTGCTCCCGTGGCAGGACAATTTGACAAGCATCTGTCACTCCCAACGAAGAAACGGGATTTGTTTCATTGCCACAGCTCTGATGAGTGATGACTCACATTGGCAAATGACATAGCGGACAAAAGCTACAAGCAATCACACAACACTGTTCAGTGACCCCAAATGCTATGTATAGCTTTTGTCCGTTAATAATCTCTATAAGCAAATGCGGAAATTCTCGCATTTTAAGTGGATTGCTTTATTTTCCCTGGAGGAACATTTGGAGTGGGTAAACAACTTATTCATGATTAACCCGAGAAAACATTTGGAAAATGCCACCTGCTCTTCATCTACCTCCGTCAGCTTGGCCCACGGTACTTCTCACCATCCTTTGAAAGATTTGGGACACCAGGAATGCGCTAGTCTTTAGGGACCAAGTCATATCTCCGACTCAGTCTATAGCTAATGTAATCGCGGATCTATCTCTATGGCTGCACAGATTCAAAAATCCCAACCTCAAAGAGGACGCCATGTCATGGCGAGACTACCTCTCCGCATGTAATTCTATATTTCAAACCTGAACTTTTTATGATCAATGAAATTCAGGTGGGGATCCTCTCCCCCCGTTGAAAATTTCAAAAAAAAAAAAACCCGAGAAAACTTGAGATAGTCATAGGTCACATCCTCGTAGTAGCAAATGACTTTTTGCATTACCCGTCGTAGTTGTAACCACCTTGTTTTCCATGTGAACTACTCCCTCTGTTTCATGTAATTTATCTCAATTTTATCAAAATTTGGATGTATCTTATACTAGTTATTGTTTAGATATATTCAAATTTGAACAAACTTGAGACAAGTTTAATGAGATGGATGGAGTATTACATCTAATGATTTTTAGTTAAGTCCGAGTCGCTGTTCAATTTTGTTATCAGTGGCTGTCAACCAAAAGGACCAGACACACGTCTAACTGCCTAACAAAGCCAGGAGCAGCAACGGAGGGCTTTTTTGTTGGCTGAAAGTCTAAAGCACATAATTGGGTTCCATATAATGGCAACACTACTTAATCGAGTTAGATAATACAGGAAACATCTCTGAGGGTTCAGAACCTCCAAAAGCCTTACGAGTTCCTTTGAATCAAAGAAGCTCTCATGAAGAATAAATTCTACTTTCTGCTTATATGAACCCCATATACGAAAAATTAACTCGAGAGTTCAGTCCTTGAAAATATGTATGAATATCCTATGAATCAAGGATACCATAAAGGAGATAGAAAAATCATGACTATGACTGTATCTACATTATATGATGCAAACTATGCTACATCGACAATTAGGTTAAATACATGCCAATACAGTATAAGAGAAAACGAAGGATAGCCAAGAAATAAAGAAGCATTAGGGCGAAGGAGCTACACAACCATTCCCAACAGAGAGACACAGCAAAGTGGTCACCCCACCAACAAAATTAAATACTTTTTAATTTTCCCGATGTCTCTAACAACTACACTTTTCTGCACCTATGGCGTGCTAAGCTACATAGTTTTTCCCTTTGGAAATTTACGTTTCCACATAGAAGTAACTTTATTTTTCTGGTGAAGATGTAGTAGGCGACAATACTATACAATGTTACATGCCTAGGTGACCATACCTTCTCAAACTAGGCAGCTAATGATGCGGTCCTCATGGATATTTCATCTACTATTATCAATTTGTGTTGGATTTGTTCCTCGCATGGGGGTCATGATGTTATCTGTTTGGTATTGGTGGGAGGCCGTCGGTGTATAGGCTTACGACTAGTTGTGCCAATGTTCGTGCGAGGTTGGCCCTGCTTGTATCGGTTTTTGTCTCATTTTCCATTAATTAAATGGATAACCAAGCCTTTCCCTCAATTAAAAAATTCTAGATATCCTAGCGACTTTCTGGAGAGAGAACAATATATTGTCATATAAAACAGTTCAGTTCTCATAAGATCAAGAAAATTTGATGTGAACCACTGAAGCTGGATTGAAACAACAAAATAATTCAGTTCAGATGGGAAAGCCCGTGGTATTCAATTATCATGCACATGGATGCTACTACTAATATCCAACTGTGGACACACCTATAGTAAAACCAGCTGAAGAAATCAGGTCGGCAATCAGCCTGAAAAGCATCTGCTGCTGTGTGTTAACTTCATTTTGTCTCACGTGCATGAAGTGTGTGTGCCCTCCTAATAGGACATCTCATCCAATACCATTCTGAATCTCTGATGATACATAGTTTTAAACCATGGGCCCCACAAAGGTTGTTGAGAAAACATGTGAATATTTAATTTGAACACAAAACAACACCAAATGAGTGGTCACCAAATCTGACAAACATCCAGGTCTTGGGTGGCACACATGCACCTAGGATTCCAAGTATATTTGCATTGTTAACCTCTTATGTGTCTCTTACCCAATGTTACAATGTAAATATGGTTGATACCTTTACCTGGAAAATCTTTCACCCATGAAGTGAAAGTGAGGATGGTTGGTGCATGTTTGTCACCTAAAGAGAAAGTGATGCTTCCATTTTTTTGAATGGTTGCATTGTCTTTCCTCCTTTAAGTAAAGCAGTGGTATTTTGTGGCAAAAACAAGCAAGCAAGGAAAAGAGGTGTACAACAATCCAAATCAATGTTTGATAAGACATGAAGTTATGACACAAGTAACAACACCTAATCACGATTTTTTTGCTATTTATTTCATTTTTATAAGAGAAATCCTCTCTTGCTAAAACACACTCTCAAATTACTATCTCATTCGTCTATTTGTGCTTGGTATCTTTACTGTTTTATATGGTGAAGAATTGTTCTTGCTTGATACTTTTCTTGTTATTTTAGGTCGGGAAACAACAAGCCATACTACTTCAACGTGTTCCAACAGTCGAGAAAATCAACTGAATGAATAAACCAAACGCAACTACTGATCACAATGTCATGTCCCTATCGACTGCACTGAAAACATTGATACCAGAAAACGGCAGGTTGTTACACTCCAGCTTTTTTACAAATCTATTCAACCAACCTGAAAACAACAGGTACACATTGTTAACTAGACATCTCCTTTAGCGGAAACTTAAGAATGAAAACGAGATCGGGAAAACAATGTCATCCCAGGAAATAAAGCAGCCACTTCCCTGCTGAATCCTTTCTCATCGTACCACTGAATTTCTTTTTCAGATCGCTGCTTCTGCTGAATTTCATAGGAGTAAAGGGGGAGAAAAAAGGTGTCACTGGGCTCACACCTGATTGTCCCTTTGCCAGCCTCCATTTTCCTCCAGCTCAATCATGCTGAGAGCGAAAGATCCCTATTTGTCCCTTTGCCCCATGCTTCAGCCACCCGTGATGCTCAGCGACAGTAGAGTATAGTGGAGTGGTAGACGACACTAAGCATATGATTCCCTTCACCCACGGACCCCCAAAACTTCAACCTTTTCATGCTGTTCCATGCACTTGCATTCATTCATCTTCATCAGTCCGCACTGCTGCACTATTAAGATTGCAAGGTGCACTGCTGCTTCAGTCGCTAGGTCAAAGGTGAGGCTCCTTTCTTGCACTTATTTTAGGTCATCTGTTTCTTTTTTTGCAGTGGTCGTGATGAAATGATACTTATCTGTGGTTAATTTCTCTTGCCAGTTTTTGAAGAAAGGAATGCAAATCTGGTGAGGTTTCTTCAGTGAGACGTAGTATTAACTGTCATTGGTATCTTGTTCTTCCTTGCTTCGGGGTGAAAAGAACAAGTGGTTAATCTAGCAGTCAGTCAGATATCCCTGTGCTGGAGCTGGACTGCACATTGTGCCACATTGTCATCTGGTGACAAGTTGCTATCTCCATTAACTGTACGAGCCCCTCCCATCTTAACTTTTCTGGGCTCAGCTGAGTTCCCTGCTACCTGCACGCTCTCAAGCTCAAGCTCATCTTTTTTGCTCCCAATGTCCAAGAACTTCGGTTAATCTCCTTTGCTCCTGCACCACAATCCTAGATTCGTAGAGTTCTTAATCGAGGAGGCTGAAAGGGATTTGGAGCTGGGCTGAAGCTCAAGGAATCTTCAGAGAAAAAAGAATGGGTGGAACCCGTGGCCATGCTCTGCTCATCTTGCTGTCGGTGGCGTCGCTGGCATTGGTGCCGGGGACCACGTCGCTGCAGCCCTCGCAGACCTGGTCTCTCTTCAAGCTCCGGCAGCTGCTGGCCAACCCGCCGGTCCTCGGAACCTGGCACAACTACACCGACTTCTGCTACGGCGGCGACTACAAGACCGCATCCGCTTTCGTCGAGTGCTACGAGGACAGCGTCACCCAGCTCCACATCATCGGCGACCCTGGTCCAGGCGGCGCCCGCGTTCGCCCGCTCCCAAAGACCTTCTCCATCGACGCCTTGTTCACGACGCTGGCGAGGCTGCCGGACCTCAAGGTGCTCACGCTCACCAACCTCGGCCTATGGGGGCCGCTGCCGGCGAAGATCTCCCGGCTCGACAAGCTGGAGATCGTCAACGTCAGCTCCAACTACCTCTACGGCGAGCTCCCGCGGGGGCTCTCCCAACTCGGCAGCCTCCAGACGCTGGTCGCCGACAACAACATGCTGAGCGGCGAGCTGCCGGGCTGGCTCGGGGGCGGCGGCCTGCCGCTTCTCGCCGTGCTGAGCCTTCGGAACAACACGCTTCAGGGGACTCTGCCGGAGTCCGTGAAGCAGATGCCGTCGCTGAGGTCGCTCGTGCTCGCGTCCAACAACTTCTCCGGGAACCTGCCGGACCTGAGCGGCTTGAAGAACCTCCAGGTGATCGACATGGCGGACAACGCGCTCGGGCCGGTGTTCCCAAAGCTCGGCCGGAAGGTGGCCAGCGTCGTGCTCGCCGGCAACAAGTTCAGCGACGGCCTCCCCGCCGACCAGCTCGCATCCTGCTACCTCCTGGAGCGCCTGGACGTGTCGGGTAACAGGTTCGTTGGGCCCTTCCCGCAGGCGCTGCTCTCCCTGCCGTCCATCGAGTACCTCAGCATCGCCGGGAACAGGTTCACCGGGAGGCTCTCCAGCAACGCCTCCTGTGGCGACAACCTCCGGTTCGTCGACCTCTCCTCGAACCTCCTCACCGGGAGCCTCCCGGCCTGCCTTGCTATCCCGGCTAAGAACTCCGACTCCAAGACGGTGCTCTTCTCGGCCAATTGCCTCTCCACCGGCGACGACTCCCAGCACCCTTCACCGTTCTGTCGGAACCAGGCTCTGGCCGTGGGGATAGTGCCTGAGCATGGACCCAAGAAGCATGGCGCGAAGGCCGGTCTCGTGGTCGCCATTGTCACCGCCGTTCTTGCTGGAGCATTAGTTGTGGGCGCCGCGATCTTCTTTGCGGTGAGGAAGGCGAGCAGGCCGAAGAAGAGGCCTACCCGGAGATTGGTGGAGCACGCATCGAGCGCTTACCCATCCAATTTGCTCGCCGATGCGCGTAAGATCATCACAACCTCGAGCTGCGCGTAATATCTCTGAAAATTTGAGCAAACAAAAAGATACTCTTGCTAACTTGTTTTCAGTGGCTTTGTACAAACAGGTTACATATCTCAGACAGTGAAGTTGGGGGCTCTCGGCATTCCGGCATACAGATCATTCTCTCTGGTCGAGCTCGAGGCCGCCACCGATAACTTCGAAGTCTCGAGCCTGATGGGGCAAGATGCTCATGGCCAGGTAAATCATGTTCTAATTGTTGCAGATTTCTTCCATTTTGGGGTAGTTGTTCCAGACAATGTCTTCTTTGGTCAGTTAGTGTTTGCTATTTGTGCCCATTAGACACATTTTGTGTACATGGTGTTTTCACTTTTAGGGAAGAGTTGAATGCTTCCTTTGCTTTCTTGTCGTTCAAAGTACTGCACAATGTACCATTTCAAGTAACATTGCGTTTAACATATTGTTGATCATTGTACTCAAAAAGGTTGTTTTATATCTAACTCTCAGATGTACCGTGGGAGGCTAAGTAATGGGACCCCAGTGACAATCCGGTCACTGAAGGTGAAGAAGAGCCAGTCAACACAGAGCTTCAACCGACACATCGAGATGATATCAAAGCTCAGGCATCGACACCTGGTCAGCGCGCTCGGGCACTGCTTCGAGTACAACCTCGACGATTCAACAGTGACGCAGCTGTTTCTCGTTTTCGAATACGTGCAGAACGGCAACCTGAGGGGCAGGATCTCACGCAAGTTTCCATCTCCTCATTTGTTTATCACTTGACAGTCTCCCATATCACTACTGAGCTAACACTGAATCATGTAACTTGCTCATCTTCAGAGGGAACGGAAGGGCGAAGGCTCACCTGGGGGCAGAGAATATCGACCACCATTGGGCTCGCCAAGGGTATTCAGTTCTTGCATGGAGGGATCATACCTGGTCTGTTTGCAAATAACCTCAAGATCACCAACATTCTTCTGGATCAGAATCAGGTTGCCAAAATTGGCAGCTACAATATCCCCATCCTATCTGAGACTGTGAAATCTGAGGTATTTTATATATTTCAGCCAAATTAAGCATCATGAACTCATTGCTGAAATGTGATCTAGTTCAGTTTGGGCTAACAAATGTTTTTGGCACCCATGTTTTGTGGATGAATGCAGGGAGGAGCTGGAAACAAGTACCATTCTGATAGGTACTTGAATAATCACCAAGTTATCTCATTTCCATTGTATAGTTGATGAAATTGGCGTTACTAAAAACTTATTTTTTGCAAACTACAACTTGCAGGGTACCCAATGGTGATAAGATTGACATGTACGATTTCGGCGTGATACTACTCGAAGTTATCACAGGCAGGCCCATCAGTTCCATATATGAGGTAGAGATAATGAAAGAACAGGTATGGTCCTTCTTAATCTTTACACTGCACAATGGACTAATGCGGTATTGCCACACATTAATCACCTAAACCTCGCTGCACCACAGTTGCAATCGGCGTTGACAGCGGAAGGACCAAGCAAGCGGCGGAGCTTTGTTGACCCAGCAGTGAGCAAAGGGTGCTCCGACGAGTCAATGAGGACTGTCATGGAGATCTGCCTGCGGTGTCTCGCCAAGGAGGCAATGCAGAGGCCTTCGGTCGAGGACGTGCTATGGAACCTGCAGTTCGCTGCGCAGGTGCAGGATGACTGGAGAGGGGACTCCAGAAGCAGCGAGGAGTCACCGCTCTCCCCGTCTCAGGTCCAGGAAGAATCAGCACTGTACTGACCACTAAGCAGGTAGGCTCCTCTTCCATCCAGTGTGCCACTTGCACATCTAAATTCAGACTTCTCACACTAATATATAACCAGAATCTGAATTCTGAAATGATGTGCTGTCCATGTTCTGGGGAATCTAGCAGGCTGAGAAGAATCATAGGCAAGCACGCAGCAGGGACGATGCGATGCTTACCTATGATCTTCCGATGATCATCGTGGCTGCAGGGAAGAATTAGACAGGATATTTTCAGGCCAAGCAGCTGAAGCTGGACCTCGTGATGCATATACCCTTACTTGCATCCTGTAGTCTGCACCAAGGGCCACTGGATATGATGAGTTTTGAAATTCTGACTATGTAAGTAGGGTCACCGTGCTTGATTTTCTCCACCAATAGGACAAAAAGTAACATATGAAGCAATTGTAATATATTTTTGTTATGGGCTGGAATGCAAAAACAAGGGAAAAATACTTTGTAATGGTTCTGTAATATTCCAATAAAACCATTATGAGTTCAGAGAGTGTCCTGAAATACTGTACATATTTTAGAAACGGAAATTTGTAAATTTTCTTGCGTACTAAAATTTATCTTCAATTGTTATGGGAGAACGAGAATGGACCTGACGTTTTGCAAGATTCTTATCGGGTTGACAATCAACATTGACAGATTCTTAATAACAACATCGACTTCGTGTTCATGCCCTTCGGCGCATCGAAGAGACATGTGGATGGCCATCAACTTGGTTTTA
>NW_025901074.1:0-11420 GCF_022539505.1 Lolium rigidum | reverse complement strand
CATACCGTCTTCCTTGTTGTTCAAAACTCAATACTAGATGTTATCTAGACTCTAGAGAAACCAAATATGCAAACCAAATTAGCAAGCTCTAAGTATTTCTTCATTAATGGGTGCAAAGTATATGATGCAAGAGCTTAAACATGAGCACAACAATTGCCAAGTATCAAATTATCCAAGACATTTTAGAGTTACTACATGTAGCATTTTCCAATTCCAACCATATAACAATTTAACGAAGAAGAAACTTCGCCATGAATACTATGAGTAGAGCCTAAGGACATATTTGTCCATATGAACCAGCGGAGCGTGTCTCTCTCCCACACAAGCATTTATTCAAACAAAAACAAAAACAAAAGCACACAGACGCTCCAAGTAAAGTACATAAGATGTGGCCGAATAAAAATATAGTTTCAAGAGAAGGAACTCGATAATTTGTCGATGAAGAAGGGGATGCCTTGGGCATCCCCAAGCTTAGATGCTTGAGTCTTCTTGAAATATGCAGGGATAAACCACCGGGGCATCCCCAAGCTTAGAGCTTTCACTCTTCTTGATCATAGTATATCATCCTCCTCTCTTGACCCTTGAAAACTTCCTCCACACCAAACTCGAAACAACTCATTAGAGGGTTAGTGGACAATAAAAATTAACATGTTCAGAGGTGACACAATCATTCTTAACACTTCTGGACATTGCATAAAGCTACTGGACATTAATGGATCAAAGAAATTCATCCAACATAGCAAAAGAGGCAATGCGAAATAAAAGGCAGAATCTGTCAAAACAGAACAGTCCGTAAAGATGGATTTTATTAGGCCACCAGACTTGCTCAAATGAAAATGCTCAAATTGAATGAAAGTTTCGTACATATCTGAGGATCATGCACGTAAATTGGCTTAGTTTTCTGAGCTACCTACAGGGAGGTAGACCCAGATTCGTGACAGCAAAGAAATCTGGAACTGCGCGATAATCCAAATCTAGTACTTACTTTACTATCAAAGACTTTACTTGGCACAACAAAACTCAAAACTAAGATAAGGAGAGGTTGCTACAGTAGTAAACAACTTCCAAGACACAAATATAAAACAAAGTACTGTAGCAAAATAACACATGGGTTATCTCCCAAGAAGTTCTTTCTTTATAGCCATTAAGATGGGCTCAAGCAGCTTTAATGATGCACTCGCAAGAAATAGTATTTGAAGCAAAAGAGAGCATCAAGAGGCAAATTCAAAACACATTTAAGTCTAACATGCTTCCTATGCATAGGAATCTTGTAAATAAACAAGTTCATGAAGAGCAAAGTGACAAGCATAGGGAGATAAAACAAGTGTAGCTTCAAAAATTTCAGCACATAGAGAGGCATTTTAGAAACATGAAAATTTCTACAACCATATTTTCCTCTCTCATAATAACTTTCAGTAGCATCATTGATGAAATCCACAATATACCCATCACTTAAAACATTCTTATCATGGTTCATATGCATAGAAGTATCATTAAATTTGGCATAATAAGAGTTATTCTCATTAATAGTAATTGGAGTAAGATTATTATCAAGAATTTGAACATGGTAAACAAATTGCATATTAAGGGAATTGTTTTTAGTAATCCAATCATGACTATGACAAGTTTCATAAGGATAGTTAGAACCTATATCATAGCATTCTTTATAATAATCATCGAGAGATCGGGGGCACGGTGTCATCATAGGAAATAGAATAGTTATCTTTCACAAGTCGGCTTATCTCGTGTCCACACCATCATTGTTATTAGAAGGAGATGTATCAAGAACATAATGACCAGTAGCTAAAAGATTTTCAAACACCTCTTCCCCAAGCTTAGAGCTTTCTATATCATTATGGGAGGAAGCATGGATAGTAATCGACACTATGGCAATTATTATCATCATTTTCGAATTAGTTTCCCGGAGATTTGTAATATCAAAAGTAGTGTGCTCATTCAAATCATGATCGCTAATGTATGTAAAGGGCATAGGAAGATCATCGTATTCAGATTCATTGTCACAATAATCATTAGGAGCAACATACTTACGGTTACCTAGCGTTATCTCATTCACGCGGGGATACGCCGTTACCTCTTTCTTTTTATTCTCCTTCTTCTTCTTCTTCTTCTTCTTCTTCTTCGTTCCCTTCTTCTTCTTCTTCTCTTCCTTCTCCTCGTTCCCTTCTTTAGGAGGAAGAGGTTTGAAGGGTGGCTCGTCCGCATAACCTGATTTACTTTCAGAAACAATAGAAGAAACTTGGGAGGATCCCTCCTTTTCATTAATTAGTTGAAAACACACAGTGTCCTATCATATTTTGGTAAGGTGTCATCTTCTAAAATATTTTGTATGTAAGTATTTGTATGGCTATTATCAATGCAATAAGAAAAACACCCATGAAGGACATCATCAATATCAAGATCACTCATATGTAACAAAGAGATTTTTCTCGACGAGTTCTTCACACCCCAAAAATAAAGTAAGTTCATCATGCTGATTAGGAGTAATTTCATCATCACAATACAAATTTGCAGCACTCATTGGGTTCAAATTATCATTGGAGGAGCATTGAAAATTAAAATGACCCACTTCATGGCAAACTTCACAAATAAAAGGATAGAGGGAACAAACTTCTTTACCAAGATCATCTAGAGCCCTAAACCACTTTCTAGTTTTTTCATTAGCATGATGGATACAATATTCATCTTTGATTTGATTAATTCCACAAGGTCTATGTATTCCACAAAAATTAACATGCTTATAGGAAATAACATTCTTAGGAGTTTGAGCATGCTCATTACAATAATTAACAACAATTTCATTCTTCATGCAAGCCTCCTTAAAAGGTTCATGATACTTATCAAAATTCTTTTTAGGCAATTCAAAATGAGAAGCAAAGGCTCTATAAAGATTTGCAGCAACTTGAGAGTCAAGACCATAAGTAGCACTAATATTTCGAAATTTATCGGTATCCATAAAAGTTTCAATGCATTCATAATCATAATTTATACACGACTCTTTACCTTTGTCGTTCTCCCAATCTTCGAGCGTTCTCCTTAATCCGATCAAGAAGGTCCCTTTTAAACTCTTCTTTGTTGCGCGTGAATGATCCGGAACAAGTAGCATCCAGCAAGGTCTTATCTTGAAAAGAAAGTCTTGCATAGAAATTATCAATGATGATATTACCCGGAAGCTCATGATTGGGGCATTTGAGCATTAAAGACTTCAATCTCTCCCATGCTTGGGCAATACTCTCTCCATCATGAGGCCGGAAATTATATATTCGGTTTCGGTCTTTGTGAATTTCACTTGGAGGATAGAATTTAGAATAAAATAGAGGCACAATATCCTTCCAATCAAGAGAATGCTCATCTTTTAGTCTGTTTATGCCAATGCGCCGCTTTACCGGACAACGACATAGAGAATAATTTCTTCTTCACTTCATCCATAGAGATACCCGCACACTTGAATAACCCGCATAATTCATGCAAAAACAAGTAAATGATCTCCAGGATGCACGGTTCCATCCCCTTCATAGCGGTTATCCATAACATGTTCAATAATTTTCATAGGTATTTTATATGGGATACTTTTAGTAGGTGCATTTAAAATATCACAAGCATCATTAGAGTTATCGCATATGGGAGATAAAGTGTTATCGAGCAAATTTTCTCACCCGAAGATGGGAAGCTAAAAAGATCACAAAAACTAGCTTCCCCAAGCTTAGACTTCTCCATAGCATTAGCGATAATTGCATTCATACTAATAACATCGCTACTAGCATGCGAATAAGGTTCCATTGGTTTTTTAATGTTTGCACCAAACAATTCTAAATCAGGAAAAAGATTAAAAAGCTCACTAAATTTTTTGTTGTTTTCCATTATGCCTAACTAGTGAAAATAAAAACAAGAAACAAAAAGATGCAATTGCAGGATCTAAAGGAAATAGCTTCGAGCACAAACACAATGGCGCCTGAAAAGTATCGTGCACTGGAACCGGAGTATGAGTGCCTTTTTACCTTTCCTCCCCGGCAACGGCGCCGGAAAAGTGCTTGATGTCTACGGGAGCTTCTATTCTTGTAGACAGGTGTTGGGCCTCCAAGAGCGAGAGGTTTGTAGAACAGCGGCAAGTTTCCCTTAAGTGGATCACCCAAGGTTTATCGAACTCGGGGAGGAAGAGGTCAAAGATATCCCTCTCATGCAACCCTGCAACCACAAAGCAAGAAGTCTCTTGTGTCCCCAACACACCTAATAGGTGCACTAGTTCGGCGAAGAGATAGTGAAATACAGGTGGTATGAATAAGTAGTGGCAACGGCACCAGAAAAGTGCTTTGCCCGAACGAGTAAACAAGCGGTAGTAACGCAGCAGTAACGATAGAACAAGCAGCGATAGCGATATTTAGGAACAAGGCATAGGGATTAGACTTTCACTAGTGGACACTCTCAACATTGATCACATAACGAGAATAGATAAATGCATACTCTACACTCTTGTTGGATGATGAACACATTGCGTAGGATTACACGAACCCTCAATGCCGGAGTTAACAAGCTCCACAATAATGCTCATATTTTAGTAACCTTTAGTGTAAGATAGATCAAAAGACTAAACCAAGTACTAGCATAGCATGCACACTCTGTCACCTTCATGCATATGTAGGAGGAATAGATCACATCAATATTATCATAGCAATAGTTAACTTCGCAATCTACAAGAGATCATGATCATAGCATAAACCAAGTACTAACACGGTGCATACACTCGTCACCTTTGCACACGTGCGGGAGGAATAAAACTACTTTAATAACATTGCTAGAGTAGCACATAGATAAATTGTGATACAAACACATTGCAATCATAAAGAGATATAAATAAGCACCTCACTATGCCATTCAACAGTGAATAAGTATTCTGTGAAATATAGCCTAAGAGACCCACACGGTGCACACACTGTCACCATTACACACGTGGGACAAGGAGTCTCCGGAGATCACATAAGTAAAACTCACTTGACTAGCATAATGACATCTAGATTACAAGCATCATCATATGAATCTCAATCATGTAAGGCAGCTCATGAGATTATTGTATTGAAGTACATAGGAGAGAGATGAACCACATAGCTACCGGTACAGCCCCGAGCCTCGATGGAGAACTACTCCCTCCTCATGGGAGCAGCAGCGGTGATGAAGATGGCGGTGGAGATGGCAGCGGTGTCGATGGAGAAGCCTTCCGGGGCACTTCCCCGCTCCGGCAGGGTGCCGGAACAGAGACTCCTGTCCCCCAGATCTTGGCTTCGCGATGGCGGCGGCTCTGGAAGGTTTTCCGTATCGTGGTTTTTCGTATCAGGGTTTTCGATCCAGGGGCTTTATATAGGCGAAGAGGCGGCGCAGGAGGGTCGAAGGGGTGGCCACACTATAGGGCGGCGCGGCCAGGGCCTGGGCCGCGCCGGCCTATGGTCTGGGTGGCCTGTGGCCCCCCTCTGGTCCTTCTCGGGTGTTCTGGATGCTTCCGGTGAAAATAGGAACCCGGGTCTTGATTTCGTCCGATTCCGAGAATATTTCGTTACTAGGATTTCGAAACCAAAAACAGCAGAAAACAAGAATCGGCACTTTGGCATCTTGTTAATAGGTTAGTTCCAGAAAATGCACGAATATGACATAAAGTGTGCATAAAACATGTAGGTATCATCAATAATATGGCATGGAACATAAGAAATTATCGATACGTCGGAGACGTATCACTTTGCTCTTCATGAACTTGTTTATTTACAAGATTCCTATGCATAGGAAGCATTTTAGACTTAAATGTGTTTTTAATTTGCCTCTTGATGCTCTCTTTTGCTTCAAATACTATTTCTTGCGAGTGCATCATTAAAACTGCTGAGCCCATCTTAATGGCTATAAAGAAAGAACTTCTTGGGAGACAACCCATGTTTTTACTCCAGTATTTTTGTTTTATATTTGTGTCTTGGAAGTTGTTTACTACTGTAGCAACCTCTCCTTATCTTAGTTTTGAGTTTTGTTGTGCCAAGTAAAGTCTTTGATAGAAAAGTAAGTACTAGATTTGGATTACTGCGCAGTTCCAGATTTCTTTGCTGTCACGAATCTGGGTCTACCTCCCTGTATGTAGCTCAGAAAATTAAGCCAATTTACGTGCATGATCCTCAGATATGTACGCAACTTTCATTAAATTTGAGCATTTTCATTTGAGCAAGTCTGGTGGCCTAATAAAATCCATCTTTACGGACTGTTCTGTTTTGACAGATTCTGTCTTTTATTTCGCATTGCCTCTTTTGCTATGTCGGATGCATTTCTTTGATCCATTAATGTCCAGTAGCTTTATGCAATGTCCAGAAGTGTTAAGAATGATTGTGTCACCTCTGAACATGTGAATTTTTATTATGCACTAACCCTCTAATGAGTTGTTTCGAGTTTGGTGTGGAGGAAGTTTTCAAGGATCAAGAGAGGAGTATGATGCAATATGATCAAGGAGAGTGAAAGCTCTAAGCTTGGGGATGCCCGGTGGTTCACCCTCGCATATTCTAAGAAGACTCAAGCGTCTAAGCTTGGGGATGCCCAAGGCATCCCCTTCTTGATCGACAACATTATCAGGTTCCTCCACTGAAACTATATTTTTATTCCGTCACATCTTATGTACTTTGCTAGGAGCGTCGGTTTGTTTTTGTTTTTTGTTTTGTTTGAATAAAATGGATCCTAGCATTCACTTTATGGGAGAGAGACACGCTCCGCTGTAGCATATGGACAAATATGTCCTTAGGCTCTACTCATAGTATTCATGGCGAAGTTTCATCTTCGTTAAATTGTTATATGGTTGGAATTGGAAAATGCTACATGTAGTAACTCTAAAATGTCTTGGATAATTTGATACTTGGGAATTGTTGTGCTCATGTTTAAGCTCTTGCATCATATACTTTGCACCCATTAATGAAGAAATACTTAGAGCTTGCTAATTTGGTTTGCATATTTGGTTTCTCTAGAGTCTAGATAACATCTAGTATTGAGTTTTGAACAACAAGGAAGACGGTATGGAGTCTTATGATGTTTACAATATGTCTTTTATGTGAGTTTTGCTGTACCGTTCATCCTTGTGTTTGTTTCAAATAACCTTGCTAGCCTAAACCTTGTATCGAGAGGGAATACTTCTCATGCATCCAAAATCCTTGAGCCAACCACTATGCCATTTGTGTCCACCATACCTACCTACTACATGGTATTTATCCGCCATTCCAAAGTAAATTGCTTGAGTGCTACCTTTAAAATTCCATCATTCACCTTTGCAATATATAGCTCATGGGACAAATAGCTTAAAAACTATTGTGGTATTGAATATGTACTTATGCACTTTATCTCTTATTAAGTTGCTTGTTGTGCGATAACCATGTTTTCCGGGGACGCCATCAACTATTCTTTGTTGAATATCATGTGAGTTGCTATGCATGTCCGTCTTGTCTGAAGTAAGAGAGATCTACCACCTTAATGGTTGGAGCATGCATATTGTTAGAGAAGAGCATTGGGCCGCTAACTAAAGCCATGAATCATGGTGGAAGTTTCAGTTTTGGACACATATCCTCAATCTCATATGAGAATAATAATTGTTGCCACATGCTTATGCATTAAAGAGGAGTCCATTATCTCGTTGTCCATGTTGTCCCGGTATGGATGTCTAAGTTGAGAATAATCAAAAGCGAGAAATCCAAAATGCGAGCTTTCTCCTTAGACCTTTGTACGAGGCGGCATGGAGGTACCCCATTGTGACACTTGGTTAAAACATGTGCATTGCAAAGATCCGGTAGTCCAAGCTAATTAGGACAAGGTGCGGGCACTATTAGTATACTATGCATGAGACTTGCAACTTGTAAGATATAATTTACATAACTCATATGCTTTATTACTACCGTTGACAAAATTGTTTCATGTTTTCAAAATAAAAGCTCTAGCACAAATATAGCAATCGATGCTTTCCTCTTTGAAGGACCATTCTTTTTTACTTTTATGTTGAGTCAGTTCACCCATCTCTCTCCACCTCAAGAAGCAAACACTTGTGTGAACTGTGCATTGATTCCTACATACTTGCATATTGTACTTGTTATATTACTCTATGTTGACTATTATTCATGAGATATACATGTTATAAGTTGAAAGCAACCGCTGAAACTTAATCTTCCTTTGTGTTGCTTCAATACCTTTACTTTGATTTATTGCTTTATGAGTTAACTCTTATGCAAGACTTATTAATACTTGTCTTGAAGTACTATTCATGAAAAGTCTTTGCTTTATGATTCACTTGTTTACTCATGTCATTACCATTGTTTTGATCGCTGCATCCACTACATATGTTTACAAATAGTATGATCAAGGTTATGATGGCATATCACTTCAGTAAATTATCTTTGTTATCGTTTTACCCGCTCGGGACGAGCGGAACTAAGCTTGGGGATGCTTGATACGTCTCCGACGTATCGATAATTTCTTATGTTCTATGCCATATTATTGATGATACCTACATGTTTTATGCACACTTTATGTCATATTCGTGCATTTTCTGGAACTAACCTATTAACAAGATGCCGAAGTGCCAGTTCCTGTTTTCTGCTGTTTTTGGTTTCAGAAATCCGGCCTAGTAACGAAATATTCTCGGAATTGGACGAAACGAAGACCCCCTATTTCGCCACGAACCTTCCAGAAGACCGAAGAGCATACGAAGTGGGGCCACGAGGTGGCCAAACCACATGGCGGCGCGGCCAAGGGGGGGCCCGCGCCGCCCTGTGGTGTGGGCCCCTCGTCGGCCCCCGACTCTGCCCTTCCGCCTACTTAAAGCCTCCGTCGCGAAACCCCTGATGCGAAAAAACCACGATACGGAAAACCTTACTGAGACGCCGCCGCGCCCGATCCCATCTCGGGGGATTCTGGAGATCTCCTCCGGCGCCCTGCCGGAGAGGGGATTCATCTCCCGGAGGACTCTACACCGCCATGGTCGCCTCCGGAGTGATGAGTGAGTAGTTCACCCCTGGACTATGGGTCCATAGCAGTAGCTAGATGGTTGTCTTCTCCTCATTGTGCTTCATTGTTGGATCTTGTGAGCTGCCTAACATGATCAAGATCATCTATCCGTAATACTCTATGTTGTGTTTGTCGGGATCCGATGGATAGAGAATACCATGTTATGTTAATTATCAAGTTATTACATATGTGTTGTTTATGATCTTGCATGCTCTCCGTTACTAGTAGAGGCTCTGGCCAAGTTTTTGCTTTTAACTCCAAGAGGGAGTATTTATGCTCGAAAGTGGGTTCATGCCTGCATTGACACCTGGGGGAGTGACAGAAACCCCTAAGGTTGTGTTGTGATGTTGCCACTAGGGATAAAACATTGATGCTATGTCCGAGGATGTAGTTATTGATTACATTACGCACCATACTTAATGCAATTGTCCGTTGTTTAGCAACTTAATATCGGAGGGGGTTCGGACGATAACCTCGAAGGTGGACTTTTTAGGCATAGATGCGGTTGGATGGCGGTCTATGTACTTTGTCGTAATGCCCAATTAAATCTCACTGTACTTATCATGACATGTATGTGCATTGTTATGCCCTCTCTATTTGTCAATTGCCCGACCGTAATTTGTTCACCCAACATGCTTTTATCTTATGGGAGAGACACCTCTAGTGAACCGTGGACCCCGGTCCATTCTTTTATACTCGAAATACAAATCTGCTACAATACTTGTTTTACTCGTTTTCTCTGCAAACAATCATCTTCCACACAATACGGTTAACCCTTTGTTACAGCAAGCCGGTGAGATTGACAACCTCACTCGTTTCGTTGGGGCAAAGTACTTTGGTTGTGTTGTGCGGGTTCCACGTTGGCGCCGGAATCTCCGGTGTTGCGCCGCACTACATCCCGCCGCCATCAACCTTCAACGTGCTTCTTGACTCCTACTGGTTCGATTAAACCTTGGTTTCTTACTGAGGGAAACTTGCCGCTGTGCGCATCACACCTTCCTCTTGGGGTTCCCAACGGACGTGTCAATTACACGCATCAGATATGAACAATTTTCAAATTTGAACAGTTTTTAGATTCAAATTTCAACAGTTTTTAGATATGAACAATTTTCAAATTTGAACAGTTTTTAGATATGAACAATTTTCAAATTTGAACAGTTCTTAGATATGAACAATTTTCAAATTTGAACAATTTTAAGATATGAACAATTTTCAAATTTGAACAGTTTTTAGATATGAACAATTTTCAAATTTGAACAGTTTTAAGATATGAACAATTTTCAAATTTGAACAGTTTTTAGATATGAACAATTTTCAAATTTTAATAGTTTTTAGATATGAACAATTTTCAAATTTGAACAGTTTTTAGATATGAACAATTTTCAAATTTGAAAACAGTTTTTAGACATGAACAATTTTCAAATTGGAACAGTTTTTTAGATATGAACATTTTTTAGATATGAACAATTTTTAGATATGAACAATTTTCAAATGTGAATAGTTTTTAGATATGAACAATTTTCAAATTTGAACAGTTTTTAGATATGAACAATTTTCAAATTTGAAAACAGTTTTTAGACATGAACAATTTTCAAATTGGAACAGTTTTTAGATATGAACATTTTTTAGATATGAACAATTTTTAGATATGAACAATTTTTAGATATGAACAATTTTTAGATTCAAATTTTAACAGTTTTTAGATATGAACAATTTTCAAATTTGAACAGTTTTTAGATTCAAATTTGAACAGTTTTTAGATATGAACAATTTTCAAATTTGAAATGTTTTTAGATATGAACAATTTCAAATTTGAAAACAGTTTTTAGACATGAACAAATTTCAAAGAGAGTGGATTTTGTACACCCACGCATGGGTGTGGGTGTTTCAAGCACCGTCCATTGTGCTTTGAGATTCGGATAAAAAGAGGAGAGAGAAAGGAATCTTTCCATCTACCATAGTGGGCACGAATCTCAAGGAATAAATGGACGGTGATGGAAACACCCACACCCATGCGTGGGTGTACAAAAGTATTTCCCAAATTTCAAATTGGAACAGTTTTTAGAAATGAACAATTTTCAAATTGGAACAGTTTTTAGAAATGAACAAATTTCAAATCTGAACAGTTTTTAGACATGACCAATATTCAAAATCTGAACAGTTTTAAGATATGAACAATTTTCAAATTTTAATAGTTTTTAGATACGAATAATTTTCAAATTCGAACAGTTTTTAGATTTGAACAATTTTCAATTTTGAACAGTTTTTAGATATGAACAATTTTCAAAATTTGAAAACAGTTTTTAGACATGAACAATTTTCAGATTGGAAAAGTTTTTTAGATATGAACAGTTTTTAGATATGAACAATTTTTAGATATGACCAATTTGCAAATTTGA
>NW_025901073.1:0-29561 GCF_022539505.1 Lolium rigidum | reverse complement strand
CGGTGCCTCAATAAAATCCATCTTTACGGATCTGTTCGTTTTGACAGATTCTGCCTTTTATTTCGCATTGCCTCTTTTGCTATGTTGGATGAATTTCTTTGATCCATTAATGTCCAGTAGCTTTATGCAATGTCCAGAAGTGTTAAGAATGATTGTGTCACCTCTGAACATGTTAATTTTTATTGTGCACTAACCCTCTAATGAGTTGTTTCGAGTTTGGTGTGGAGGAAGTTTTCAAGGATCAAGAGAGGAGTATGATACAATATGATCAAGGAGAGTGAAAGCTCTAAGCTTGGGGATGCCCCGGTGGTTCACCCCTTCATATTCTAAGAAGACTCAAGCGTCTAAGCTTGGGGATGCCCAAGGCATCCCCTTCTTCATCGACAACATTATCGGGTTCCTCCCCGAAACTATATTTTTATTCCGTCACATCTTATGTACTTTGCTTGGAGCGTCGGTTTGTTTTTGTTTTTGTTTTGTTTGAATAAAATGGATCCTAGCATTCACTGTATGGGAGAGAGACACGCTCCGTTGTAGCATATGGACAAGTATGTCCTTAGGCTTTACTCATAATATTCATGGCGAAGTTTCTTCTTCGTTAAATTGTTATATGGTTGGAATTGAAAAATGCTACATGTAGTAATTCTAAAATGTCTTGCATAATTTGATACTTGGCAATTGTTGTGCTCATGTTTAAGCTCTTGCATCATATACTTTGCACCCATTAATGAAGAAACACTTAGAGCTTGCTAATTTGGTTTGCATATTTGGTTTCTCTAAAGTCTAGATAATATCTAGTATTGAGTTTTGAACAACAAGGAAGACGGTGTAGAATCTTATAATGTTTACAATATGTCTTTTATGTGAGTTTTGCTGCACCGTTCATCCTTGTGTTTGTTTCAAATAAACCTTGCTAGCCTAAACCTTGTATCGAGAGGGAATACTTCTCATGCATCCAAAATCCTTGAGCCAACCACTATGCCATTTGTGTCCACCATACCTACCTACTACATGGTATTTCTCCGCCATTCCAAAGTAAATTGCTTGAGTGCTACCTTTAAAATTCCATCATTCGCCTTTACAATATATAGCTCATGGGACAAATAGCCTAAAAACTATTGTGGTATTGAATATGTACTTATGCACTTTATCTCTTATTAAGTTGCTTGTTGTGCGATAACCATGTTTCCGGGGACGCCATCAACTATTCTTTGTTGAATATCATGTGAGTTGCTATGCATGTCCGTCTTGTCTGAAGTAAGAGAGATCTACCACCTTAATGGTTGGAGCATGCATATTGTTAGAGAAGAACATTGGGCCGCTAACTAAAGCCATGATTCATGGTGGAAGTTTCAGTTTTGGACATACATCCTCAATCTCATATGAGAATAATAATTGTTGCCACATGCTTATGCATTAAAGAGGAGTCCATTATCTGTTGTCCATGTTGTCCCGGTATGGATGTCTAAGTTGAGAATAATCAAAAGCGAGAAATCCAAAATGCGAGCTTTCTCCTTAGACCTTTGTACAGGCGGCATGGAGGTACCCCATTGTGACACTTGGTTAAAACATGTGTATTGCAATGATCCGGTAGTCCAAGCTAATTAGGACAAGGTGCGGGCACTATTAGTATACTATGCATGAGGCTTGCAACTTGTAAGATATAATTTACATAACTCATATGCTTTATTACTACCGTTGACAAAATTGTTTCATGTTTTCAAAATAAAAGCTCTAGCACAAATATAGCAATCGATGCTTTCCTCGTTGAAGGACCTTTCTTTTTACTTTTATGTTGAGTCAGTTCACCTATTTCTCTCCACCTCAAGAAGCAAACACTTGTGTGAACTGTGCATTGATTCCTACATACTTGCATATTGCACTTGTTATATTACTCTATGTTGAAAATTATCCATGAGATACACATGTTATAAGTTGAAAGCAACCGCTGAAACTTAATCTTCCTTTGTGTTGCTTCAATACCTTCACTTTGATTTATTGCTTTATGAGTTAACTCTTATGCAAGACTTATTGATGCTTGTCTTGAAGTACTATTCATGAAAAGTCTTTGCTTTATGATTCACTTGTTTACTCATGTCATTACCATTGTTTTGATCGCTGCATTCATTACATATGTTTACAAATAGTATGATCAAGGTTATGATGGCATGTCACTTCAGAAATTATATTTGTTATCGTTTTACCTGCTCGGGACGAGCGAACTAAGCTTGGGGATGCGATACGTCTCCGACGTATCTATAATTTCTTATGTTCCATGCCACATTATTGATGATATCTACATGTTTTATGCACACTTTATGTCATATTCGTGCATTTTCCGGAACTAACCTATTAACAAGATGCCGAAGAGCCGATTGCTTCGTTTTCTGCTGTTTTTGGTTTCGAAATCCTAGTAACGAAATATTCTCGGAATTGGACGAAATCAACGCCCAGGGTCCTATTTTGCCACGAAGCTTCCGGAAGACCGAAGGAGAGTCGAAGTGGGGCCACGAGGTGGCGACACACCGAGGCGGCGCGGCCCGGGCCCCGGCCGCGCCGGCCTGTGGTGTGGGCCCCTCGTGCCGCCTCTTACCTGCCCTTCCGCCTACAAATAGCCTCCGTCGCGAAACCCCCGGACGCGAGAGCCACGATACGGAAAACCTTGCGAGACGCCGCGCCGCCAATCCCATCTCGGGGATTCGGAGATCTCCTCCGGCACCCGCGCGAGAGGGGATTCATCTCCCGGAGGACTCTTCACCGCCATGGTCGCCTCCGGAGTGATGAGTGAGTAGTTCACCCCTGGACTATGGGTCCATAGCAGTAGCTAGATGGTTGTCTTCTCCTCATTGTGCTTCATTGTTGGATCTTGTGAGCTGCCTAACATGATCAAGATCATCTATCCGTAATGCTATATGTTGTGTTTGTCGGGATCCGATGGATAGAGAATACTATGTTATGTTAATTATCAAGTTATTACCTATGTGTTGTTTAAGATCTTGCATGCTCTCCGTTATTAGTAGATGCTCTGGCAAAGTTTTCGCTATTAACTCCAAGAGGGAGTATTTATGCTCGATAGTGGGTTCATGTCTCCGTGAATGCGGGGAGTGACGAAACCCCTAAGGTTATGGATGTGCTTGTTGCCACTAGGGATAAAACATTGATGCTATGTTCGAGGATGTAGTTATTGATTACATTACGCACCATACTTAATGCAATTGTCTCGTTGTTTTGCAACTTAATACTTGGAAGGGGTTCGGACGATAACCTGAAGGTGGACTTTTTAGGCATAGATGCATGCTGGATAGCGGTCTATGTACTTTGTCGTAATGCCCAATTAAATCTCACTATATTTGTCATGACATGTATGTGCATTGTTATGCCCTCTCTATTTGTCAATTGCCCGACTGTAATTTGTTCACCCAACATGCTTTTATCTTATGGGAGAGACACCTCTAGTGAACTGTGGGCCCCGGTCCTATTCTTTACATCGCATACAATCTACTGGCAATACTTGTTTCATTGTTTTCTCGCAAACAATCATCTTCCACACAATACGGTTAACCCTTTGTTACAGGCAAGCCGGTGAGATTGACAACCTCACTGTTTCGTTGGGGCAAAGTACTTTGGTTGTGTTGTGCGGGTTCCACGTTGGCGCCGGAATCTCCGGTGTTGCGCCGCACTACATCCCGCCGCCATCAACCTTCAACGTGCTTCTTGACTCCTACTGGTTCGATTAAACCTTGGTTTCTTACTGAGGGAAACTTGCTGCTGTGCGCATCACACCTTCCTCTTGGGGTTCCCAACGGACGTGTCAACTACACGCATCAATAGCTTTACCTTCATTACCTTTTATCATGCAAATGATCTCATCTACATTCGCGGTTAGGACTTCATTCTTCTCCTCGGTGACAGATTCACCTTTCTTGAAGCTGATCGCTCCCACATGCCACTAAGAGTGGTTATCTTGCGTATCGTTGAGGAGCTTTGTAGCAGTGATAATCTCCTTTCCCATAAAGGTTCCTCTTGTTGCAGTGTCCAACATTGACTTTGACATAGGATTTAAAGCATTATAAAATAGATGTAATATAATCCATTCTTCCATCCTGTGGTTGCGACCGTTTCCTATTGACTCCTTCATCCTTTCCTACGCAAGCGCTAGTGGCTCACGGTCTTCATGTCTAAAGCTTGTAATGTTAGAACGAAGTTGCTTGATTTTTGCAGATGTGAAAAAATTAGTCATGAAAATGTTGCAACAATTTTCCCAAGAAGTAATAGTTGCAGTGGAACCGAACCTACAATAACCATTCTTTAGCCTTCCCTCTAAGTGAAAAAGGGAAAAAGATGCAATCTAATAATATTTGGATTAACATCTTTAATACAGAGCATATCATATATCTTAGTAAAAGTTTTTAAATGCATGCCCTCATCCTCAACAACTGAATCTCCAAATTGATTTTGTTGTGCCAATGTTAAGAAATGAGTTTTGATCTCATAATTATCCGCCTCTACTGCAGGGAGTGATGGGTGCACGCAAATAATCATCATTGGAGTCGCAAACTTCCCAATTCTTTTGTTTGCCATTGTACCGATTTTTAATGGGTATTAGAATAGTGATAAACGAGACATAAACTAAGAAAAATGGTGAACACAGAATTTTGGGTTTTTTGTTTAACAACACTAAGAAAAAAATAAACTAAAATAGTAATTAAACTAGAAAAACATATTTTAATGACCTCATCAGGGGTAGCGATAGCCTCCCCGTCAACAGCGCCAGGAAAAGGGTTGATACTTTCGATTTGGATTACCATATTGTAGTATCTAAGATTTTTCTCTAGATAACCTAGGTTTATGAAATCCATAGGAAGATCGCTTTTGGTATAAGATCACTCAAGCGAGACCTCTAGTGTTTCTTTAATTACTTTTCTTACCAGACGAATGTTTCCTTGTGTAGGGTTGTGTATTGATGATTGGAGATAGGCATTGGCCTGAGGTTTCTTCCTGTAGTTGTGCCTTAGTGTATTTGATTTAAAAGATTGGACGAAGGTAAAAAGATGTAACGTTGATGTGGGTGGTATGTCCTGAAGTGCACCATTATGCCGCATGCCACGGTTTTTACGCATAAATTGTCCACCTCGGATTCCTCCGCATGTCACATGGAGTGACGTATTAAGATATAAATATCATACGATAGCTTTAAGTTTCATGAATACACCGTTACCCTCTAGGTAATAACCACACTATCAACCTATGAATAATGTCACCTGAGCATAGCGTCGAATCATGCAACTAAAACTACTTAGACCTCTAAACCTTTACCGTTCTTGTTGGTTTGGATACCTTTCAATCCACCAAGATCGAGATAAAAAATATAAGACATGAAATGGATCTCTAACCCATATTACACAATATCCCATAAAATTTGGATGCACATATTCTTGCGAGGATTAGGTCTCAGCCCATAGCCCGAGTGGACTACTCATGCATGATTAGATGAACAATAGAGAACATTGTATAGAAAATCTCAAAGATATGAATGACGAGTCTTACAATGTTGCCAATCAAATATTGAATCTAAACTACAAGTAGATGGAGAGGGGATGAAGATGAAGAAGGTGTTTATGAAGCGCTGAATTCGGTGGTGGCGGATTCGACGCTTCAGGTGAGATGAGATATGATCTGGTGGCGGAATGTGTTTTTTTTGTCTCTATGGGTTCATCAAATGCCTTGGGTCCCTTCACATTTTATACTGGGTTTGAAGAGGTGGAGCCACCGACACATGGTATGGTCATTTGATACGGGCGGGGATGATCGTACCAGTGGTCGTTAAGTCTTTTGTGACTTGATTTTCGACCCTGGTTGACTTGGTGATGATTCCAGCCCGCGATTCTTCATTAATTGCACTTAATTTCCTCTTATTTGCTACCATTTCTTCACAACACAAAAAACATGGGATTTTCACACCTAAGTATGAATTAGCATTTATTAGTAGAGAAAGGAAGATATTAGCCGCATAGTGCAATAAAATATCCCGGTATTTTTTTTGAGGAACATGACCGTAGGGGAATCCCCTACGGTATATATTTTCTATTTATATAAAAGCCACGAGTCAGATGACTCAAAACCAATATCCCGGTTTAGATGGAGATAATATGGTCGTTTTCACGATATTAACACCCCAAGCTTAAACCTTGAGATTCCTCGAGCAAGGTACAACAATCATAAGGAACTCGGAGTCTAAACCAAAATAACGAAAATGCAAGTTTACTTACAATTGGTGTACGCTACTTCCATTTCTTCTCCTAAAAGCTTAGCATAGATCGAGTAATGGTAACAAAATATTCCGGTTTAGATGGAGATAATGTGTTCATTTTCACGAGCCATCACCAACCTCGGTTCACGTAATATTTTTGGTGGGCAATGGAACTAGGTTTGGGGGTGAAACCCTATGATGGAGGTTCCATTGTACTCAAAACACCATTAAGACTAAGTAACAAATGTAATTAGTCATTGTAGCACCGTATAGAAAGTGCGGACAACAGATTTCAGAGTGGGATAGATAAGCTGGATCTTCTTCCTTTTGAATTCCTCAGATACTGGTTGGGTTGTATTCCTTTAAGGAATCAACAAGATGGGAGCCCTTAACGTCCCCTTTCATGATGCGGAATGACAACTATGGTATCATAGAAGGGAGGGTTATTGAGCATAGGTCTCGTGACCGAAACTCATTACACTGGGTGGAATGCAGGGTCATGAAGACGTGTACTGATTGGCTTGTCTTTAGATCGGACCTTAGACCTAGGAAGTTTGCATGGGAATAAGCGTGCATAAATTTCACCGATGCGTAACATGGCTAAAGCTGTTGTTGACGTCAGAAACCCCCTGGCGGGCAGAGACGGTCAACACGGTAGAGCCGGGAACAACTAGGGCTGCGGCTGGCCCCAGTCCCTCAGAGCGACGGCCCGCAAAGCCTCCTGGTCGCACGCGCCGATGTTTATCACAAGGGCGTGCCACCTGACCTATACCTGGTCAGGAAGGTGTGGATGATGCCTCGCTTAGTTTCCTGCAGGGCACACACGTAAACGTTAAATACGAGCCTCGATCGGCTCTCAGGTTATCCTGTGAATCGGCTCAAGGAGCCGATTCACCCATGATTCAGACGGGGTGTCCGAATATATGGTGGTCCTGCTTGATCAAGGTAAAGCTAATGAGACCTACGACGATCTAGGGTTTTCACCGCATAATCGGATCGTCCTACTCCAGGTTGGGCCTCGCGGCCACGCACGGTGATCGTAAGCCGATCCTAAACAAGGCCTAAAAACCAACACGAGGTTGATCCTCGGAACATCCTCGCTTAGGGCCAACGAACGACACCCTACGTGCCGCTGGATCCTCCCCCCCTTTGTAAGGCCTAACTATTGCAGATATTAAACTAATCCTTGTAGAACAAGGAGCAACCGTAACGGATCAGATCTACTAAACTATGATCAAGCGGGGTGCCGCCCCTACGCCTAAGATAGGCGTAAGGGCGGCTAGACATGCAAGGGTTGCACTACGAAAGCATGTAGCATGAAGAACAATGCTAACCCTAACATGTCTAAGATAACTACGTTGCTCGCCATCAAAAAGGCTTCGATACGAGCAACGCATGAACAACGTAGGCGAGCTTGTGCTGCCTAGATCGCAAGATGCGATCTAGGCAGCATGATGCTTACCGGTAGAAACCCTCGAGACGAAGGGGTTGGCGATGCGCCGAGATTTGTTTGTGGTTGAACGTTGGTTGTTGTTTATTCCATAAACCCTAGATACATATTTATAGTCCAGCGGACTTTCTAATGTGGGCGTGCACCAAACCGTGCACGAGATAAACTCTAACTTCTAAATCGATACACAATCTACTATATTAAGATACACGGGCTAACTAGCCCAAACTTCTAGCACAAAGCCGCTTCAAAGATGCTTCACGTGTAGTCTTTCAAAGCCCATCTTCACTTACGGCCCACCTCCTGATTTGGCCAAAATCGGGTGATAACACATGCCCCCCTGGTTTTGATAATGATAATTGCAAAACCATCCTGTTTTTTTCTCGAAGGGTCATGTCGTGGCAGAACCGTTGCAGTATCCTTTACCACGATGTCTTGCTCCTCGCCTTTTTGCAAAACTTGATAATTTTAGCACCATTTCCTTGGACACCGCAATGGTTTTAAATCCCCCATTAGGCTTCTCCTTATTAAACTGTGCCAAATGACTCTTCCTCCTCCACTAGATACCCGCCGGCGAAGCGCCTCCGTGTCTGGGCAGATAGTGAAGCTGACTATGACGACGCAGAGGAAGAAGCTCCTGTCGAAGACTGGAGCAATAGTGATGAAGAGTTCTTCAGAAGAGCGCTGGTGACAGCTACGATACCGACGACGAGGGCAGCGAGGACTAGTGACATAGCATCAGTAGTTATGCGAGCAATCGGCTCCTCTTGAGCAATCGGCTCTTCATTAAAAACCCTCCTTTGTGAATGAAGAAGCGTTTCCAGTCAATGGTTTTGCCGATAGTCAAAGTCACACAACCTTCAAAAAAGAACCGATGGCATCGCATCGGTCTCTATCATAAAAATACTGGTAACGTCGACCTAGTCACCCTTCCAAACGGTAACCCGCGACCTTGATGTCTACGGGAGCTTCTATTCTTGTAGACAGTGTTGGGCCTCCAAGAGCAGAGGTTTGTAGAACAGCAGCAAGTTTCCCTTAAGTGGATACCCAAGGTTTATCGAACTCAGGGAGGAAGAGGTCAAAGATATCCCTCTCATGCAACCCCGCAACCACAAAGCAAGAAGTCTCTTGTGTCCCCAACACACCAAATAGGTGCACTAGTTCGGCGAAGAGATAGTGAAATACAGGTGGTATAAATAAGTATGAGCAGTAGCAACGGTGCCGGAAAAGTGCTTGGCGTGTAGTTGATGGTGGTGGTATTGCAGCAGAGTAGTAACGCATAGAAACAAGTAAACAAGCAAGTAGTAATGTAGCAGTAGTAACGCAGCAGTAGTAACGCAGCAAGAGTAACGCAGCGAGTAGTAACTCAGCGAGTATTTAGGAACAAGGCCTAGGGATTACACTTTCACTAGTGGACACTCTCAACATTGATCACATAACAGAATAGATAAATGCATACTCTACACTTTTGTTGGATGATGAACACATTGCGTAGGATTACACGAACCCTCAATGCCGGAGTTAACAAGCTCCACAATAATGCTCATGTTTAAGTAACCTTTAGTGTAAGATAGATCAACGAGACTAAACCAAGTACTAGCATAGCATGCACACTCTGTCACCTTCATGCATATGTAGGAGGAATAGATCACATCAATATTATCATAGCAATAGTTAACTCCATAATCTACAAGAGATCATGATCATAGCATAAACCAAGTACTAACACGGTGCACGCATCGTCACCTTTGCACACATGCAGGAGGAATAAACTACTTTAATAACAAATCACTAGAGTAGCACATGGATAATTTGTGATACAAAACATGCTGCAATCTTAAAGAGATATAAATAAGCACCTCACTATGCCATTCAATGAGTAAGTATTCTGTGAAATATGGCCTAAGAGACCCACACGGTGCACACACTGTCACCTTTACACACGTGGGACTAGGAGTCTCCGGAGATCACATAAGTAAAACTCACTTGACTAGCATAATGACATCTAGATTACAAGCATCATCATATGAATCTCAATCATGTAAGGCAGCTCATGAGATTATTGTATTGAAACACATAGGAGAGAGATGAACCACATAGCTACCAGTACAGCCCCGAGCCTCGATGGAGAACTACTCCCTCCTCATGGGAGCAGCAGCGGTGATGAAGATGGCGGTGGAGATGGCAGCGGTGTCGATGGAGAAGCCTTCCGGGGGCACTTCCCCGCTCCGGCAGGGTGCCGGAACAGAGATCCTGTCCCCCAGATCTTGGCTTCGCGATGGCGGCGGCTCTGGAAGGTTTTCATGGTTTTCGTCAATCGCCGTTCTTCGTATCAGGGTTTTCGATCCAGGGGCTTTATATAGGCGAAGAGGCGGCGCAGGAGGGCTGACAGGGGGGCCACACCATAGGGCGGCGCGGCCCCTCTCGGCCGCGCCAGCCTATGGTTTGGTGGGCCTGTGGCCCCCCTCCGACCTCTCCGGTGTGTTCGGATGCTTCCGGGGATTCTAAGATCTTTGGCGTTGATTTCGTCCGATTCCGAGAATATTTCGTTACTAGGATTTCTGAAACCAAAAACAGCGAGAAACGAGAACCGACACTTCGGCATCTTGTTAATAGGTTAGTTCCAGAAAGTGCACGAATATGACATAAAGTGTGCATATAACATGTAGATAACATCAATAATGTGGCATGGAACACAAGAAATTATCGATACGTTGGAGACGTATCAGACCTCCTCCTGAAAAGGCAAAGTCAGATCCCCAAATCGCCGCCTGATGACCCACAAGTATAGGGGATCGCAACAGTCTTCGAGGGAAGTATTACCCAATTTATTGATTCGACACAAGGGGAGACAAAGAATACTTGAAAGCCTTAACAGCGGAGTTGTCAATTCAGCTGCACTGGAAACAGACTTGCTCGCAAGAGTTTATCGATAGTAACAGCTTTATAGTAGTAGCGATAGTGAAATAACAAGCAGCAGAGTAACAAAGACAGCAGTAGTGATTATAGTAAACAGCAGGATTAAAATACCGTAGGCACGGGGACGGATAACGGGCGTTGCATGGATGAGAGAAACTCATGTAACAATCATAGCAGGGCATTTGCGAGATAATAATAAAACGGTGTCCAAGTACTAATCAATCAATAGGCATGTGTTCCAATTATAGTCGTACGTGCTCGCAATGAGAAACTTGCACAACATCTTTTGTCCTACCAGCCGGTGGCAGCCGGGCCTCAAGGGAAACTATCTGGATATTAAGGTACTCCTTTTAATAGAGTACCGGAGCAAAGCATTAACACTCCGTGAACACATGTGATCCTCACATCACTGCCATTCCCTCCGGTTGTCCCGATTTACGTCACTTCGGGGCCATTGGTTCCGGACGACGACATGTGTATACAACTTATAGGTAAGACCATAAACAATGAATATCATGATGAAACAATAACATGTTCAGATCTGAGATCATGGCACTCGGGCCCTAGTGACAAGCATTAAGCATAACAAGTTGCAACAATATCATCAAAGTACCAATTACGGACACTAGGCACTATGCCCTAACAATCTTATGCTATTACATGACCAATCTCATCCAATCCCTACCATCCCCTTCACCTACAGCGGGGAATTACTCACACATGGATGGGGGAAACATGGCTGGTTGATGTAGAGGCGTTGGCGGTGATGGCGGTGATGATCTCCTCCAATTCCCCGTCCCGGCGGAGTGCCAGAACGGAGACTTCTGGCTCTCGCGACGGAGTTTCGCGATGTGGCGGCGTTCTGGAGGGTTTCTGGC
The DNA here is from genome assembly GCF_022539505.1 of Lolium rigidum. Lineage (NCBI taxonomy): Eukaryota > Viridiplantae > Streptophyta > Magnoliopsida > Poales > Poaceae > Lolium > Lolium rigidum. The sequence continues at coordinate 18,064 of NW_025901073.1, read as the reverse complement.
GACTTCGACTTCTCCTCTGGCGTTTTTAGGTCGAGGCGAATAAGTAGTCCGAAGGAGGGCGTCGGAGGCCGGCCGAGGGGCCACACCACGGGGCCGCGCGGGCCCCCCGGGCCGCGCCGCCCTATGGTGTGGGGCCCTCGGGCCTCCACTTCAATTGCCCTTCGGCTCCGTTAGTTTCCTGGGAAAATAGGGCCTTCGCATAAATTCCGAGGTTTTCCCGAAAGTTGGATTTCTGCACAAAAACGAGACACCGGAGCAATTCTGCGAAAACAGCGTTAGTCCGTGTTAGTTGCATCCAAAATACACAAATTAGAGGCCAAACAATAGCAAAAGTGTTCGGGAAAGTAGATACGTTTTGGACGTATCAACTCCCCCAAGCTTAGCTTATTGCTTGTCCTCAAGCAATTCGATTAACAAGCTGAGCGATAAAAGAACTTTCACGAACACATTTGCTCATATGATGTATATATTCTCATGTTATGGCTAATACTTAAGCAGTTCATAATGAGACACATGCAAATAAGATCATCTAACAGCTATGTCAATCATGGAGAGGTACCAATAATTAATAATAAGCATCAAGAATCATGTACATAAGCAAGATTGCAATGTTCATAAGAGAGTATGATAAAGTGGTATCTCGCTTGCCTGTATTTGATTGGCAAAACATAAATGCCCGGGCACCTCCGGAGTTCATAGAAAGACTAGAAGTAGTGATTGTCAAAAGATAAATGCATCAAAGTTATACCACAATCAATCATATTTTGAGACAAGCATATTGTACTAAGAATGACAGTTGTGCTCTCAAGATAGTACTCAAAGAAATAATGGAGACACAACATAAAAGTAAAAGATTGACCCTTCGCAGAGGGAAGCAGGGGATTAACATGCGCTAGAGCTTTTCATTTTTATAAATCAGGAGTAAAATTATTTTGAGAGGTGTTTGTTGTTGTCAACGAATGGTAATGGGTACACTAACTACCTCGCCAACCGGACTTTCAAGAGCGGCTCCCATGAATTATTGCATATTTATTTGGCACACCTTCCAACCTTTCTTGCACAAACCATGGCTAACCGAATCCTCGGGTGCATGCCAACAATCTCATACCATGAAGGAGTGCCTTTTTATTTTAGTTTTATTATGATGATGACACTCCCCCCAACCTTTGCTTACACAAGCCATGGCTAACCGAATCCTTCGGGTGCCGTCCAACAATCACAAACCATGGAGGAGTGTCTATTTAAGTTTAATTAATTCGGGATCGGGAATCCCATTGCCAGCTCTTTTTGCAAAATTATTGGATAAGCGGATGTGCCACTTTCCATATGAGAGTCCGTCAAAAGTAAATGACAAGGTTGAAAGCTAAACACCACATACTTCCTCATGAGCTATGAAACATTAACACAAATTAAGAAGCATTTTGAAGGTTTTAAAGGTAGCGCATGAGAATTTACTTGGAATGGTTTGAAATGCCATGAATAGGTATTTATGGTGGACACTCTGGAATAACTTGGTTTTCATGTGTTTGGAGGCACGAGCAGCGTTCCCGCTCGGTACAAGTGTAGGCTAGCAATAGACTAGGGAGCGACAAATCAAGAGAGCGATAGCTTGTCATAATCATGCTTGCGGCAAAATAAATTAACAGAGGCATAAAAGTGATACAAGAACTGCGAAGCAATATAGATCATCGAGGCTTAATTGACTTTTTGTTCAGTCATATGCATGCGTGAGCATGTGCCAAGTCGATATAAATGAATTATTCGAGAGGAGGATACCACAATGCCATACTTACTTATGAATAAAACAATGCAAGCAAACATCCATGACATGCTACTCATATTAATAGATTGGAGCTAAACATGAGAGATCATAAACTACTAGACTTTCTCAAATAACATATACCTCACATGAACCAACTAAGCATGCTCACATGGATGAGTATATGTACAAAAATGAAAACAAATAGAGTTCATACCAGCCTCTCACCACAATCAGATTGTCGTAGATCGTCATTATTGCCTTTTCACTTGTGTAGCTTGGATAATATGAAATGAAAACCACGCTCCAGCCACCGAAAACCATTGAACTCATGATGAACTTTACAAACCAAAAAAGAACAGCAAATATTTTTGGTGTTTTCAAATTGCAAATAAGAACAAGAGGAAACAAGCAAACAAAGCAGAATCTTTTTGGGTTTTCTTATAGCAAACTAGCAATAGCAAATAAAGCGAAACAAATGCAAGAAACCAAAGCAAACAAATGGTGAAGAGAAACAACAGAAATATTTTTGGTCTTTTTGTGTTTTGGGAAGGAACAAAGCAAAAACAAGAAATAGCAAACTAAAAGAAACACAGAAAAGCGAGATGGCAGAAATCTGCCAAAACCTGACAGCAGTACAGAATTCGATTTTTACAAAAATCTTACGTTGCTCAGTTCAAAAAGTGTTCAACTAATGAAAGTTAGATAACAACCTGGGGAACCTGCACAAAAATTTTCAGCTCAAAATGACGCTCTGGCTATTTTTGAGAATTTTTACGGTAACGTTCCAGAATCTGTTTTCAGGCAGCACTTCCCCAAATATCATCTTCCTCTCATTAGAAAACCACTCAAACAAACAAAGCAAGTATGTGCAAGTATCCAGCAACCATAATATGCAAAGAATGAGTGATGCCGGTATACCTCCCCCAAGCTTAGGCTTTTGGCCTAAGTGGAGTTCAATCCCATCGATCCCATGAAGTAGTATCTCCGTAATATGAAGATGGGTCGTATTCCGGGTATGTGCTAGAAGAAGCACCCGGATATGTGACGGTGTGGTCGTAGGAGGTCCCGACGTCCTCGGAGTCATGTTGCTGGTGGAATTCTTGTATCTTCATATGTTCATCCACCTCCTCCTTAGTGCACGACCATGATTGCCTGTCAATACTGAGCAAACCTGGTTGGGGAAGAGGGATTTCCTTCTCCTCCCCGTCAGAAAACAACATTCTATACACCATATTATCTAAAGTAGAGTCGGTGGTAACGAAATGATGACTCTTCATAGCAGTAATATCGAGTCTCCTAGGGGCCAATGGCACATCATTAGGATCAATAGGAAGATTAAGAAATGTTAAAACACGCAGTGCAATGGTTCCTCCAAAAATAGGCCCCCTGGTAGTCGGGCGGCGAGCAATAAGAGCACCGAGGTGATAGGAGGTTTGACCAGTAAGTGCAATATTCAGAAAAGCAAGATGGTAGCTAGAGATATTACTAGTGTTCTCCCTACCAAGAATGCTAGTAGCAATGTAGTATGCAAAATACTTAATGGCGGGGAGTTGAATGTTCCTTATCTTGCCCCGCTGAATGGTGCGACAGTCATCATCGGTGATCCCTCGGTAGAGCTCCAGCAAGTCCCGGGGGTTGTCGTCGATCCTACTTGCTGTACCTACAGGGGCAATATCCAAGGCACAACAAAAATCCTTCAACGGCATAGTCACAGTATTACCATAGATCCTAAATGCAACCGTTGGCTCATAATGTTTGTTGTTGAACTGGAAACTCTCGACGAAGGTCTTGGTGAGCAAGTAGTATTGCTCCCTCTCATCGCCCATATAAGTGGTTAACCCTGCCCTGTTGACAAGGGTTAAGAAATCCTCCAGTATCCCTGCATTCCTTAGAAAATCATAACATGGAAAAGTAGAAGCATTAGGAGGACCGTTGTCCTCTTCGGGCGCGAAGCTAGGCGCGAGGATGTCTTCATTGTATGATTGCCTAATCCGGGTGGCGGCCCTAGAAGGCCTCCCGGTGCTGGTTGTCCCCTTCTTGAACAACTCTCCAAAGCTAAACTTCTTCATAGCTTCTCTGAAATTTTCAACAAATGACATAAAAATTTGATTTGGTGCCATATAATTGAGGGAAACTACCATAGGAACTTGCTAGAGTACTAATCATGCATCAAAACTAGTTTCTACCACTTAGAACAAGCATGCTAGCTCACTAAACATGTGACCTACAGCAGCAAAATATTCAAGATATACTCAACCAAACGAAATTCTACTTGGATGGGTGGAGGAGTCACATACCGAAGAGCAAATGTGCCAAATTTCAGACAGAAATCTGGGCTGAGCAAAGAGATCGAGAAATCTGGAGCTCGGAGCAAAAACGCGAGAGAGATGAACTTGGTACGAGTTTTTCGGGAGAGAGAAGGTGCTGGGAGAAAGAGATGACAAAGTGGGGCAGAGGGGGACCCACACCACATGGTGGCGCGGCCACCTCCTTGGCCGCGCCGGCCAGTGGTGTGGCGCCCTCTAGTGCCCCTCAGGTCATCCTCTGGTGCTCCCAGGTGCCTCGTCGAAAAATAGGACCAACGGTATAATTTTTGTGAATTTTTGAAAACTTTGAAAAACGCACATTTACGGGTATTTAGTTTATTATTACTGGCCGGGAAAAATTTAGAAATCTTCAAATAACCAAAGAACTTTACAAATTAAAAGTGCTACAGCAACTAGAGCAAGTGGAGGAAGAAAGATATGTTGTTTACCTCCTCTATGCATATAAAAAGTATTTGTTAACAAGGTTGATCAAGTCTTGCCACCAAATAAATTTTTCATAGCATATGAAGAAATAAACCTCAAATCAATCATGTTACCTTGAATTGTATTGATATGGATCCAATAACAAGAGTTTGATATTCTTCTTTAGGCTCATATATAGGACAATCGATGGTTCCCACTTTGATAGTTCTCACATTAGAAATAGTATTAACTCCACACGCTTTCTCAATCCTCTTGGGGAAATAAATGGTATGTTCCCTATCATCAACATTGAAAGTAACCTTTCCTTTGTTGCAATCAATAACAGCCCCTGCGGTGTTAAGAAAAGGTCTCCCAAGAATAATAGACATATTATCATCTTCAGGCATTTCCAATACAACAAAATCAGTTAATATCAAGCAGTTAGTAGTAACTTGAACAGGAACATTCTCACATACGGATGAACCTCGCTACCCACGGGGGTAGCTGCACACCCCTCCACGAGCTGACACGTGTACATTTGGTCAAAGGTGATTAAGAGCTCCCACCGTTTACTGTACACCCTATTATTTCCTAGAAGGTGATTAGCACCGATTTGAATTCAAATAAGGAGGCCCGACTAGGCAGCTGGTATATATACCAGCCTATTCAAATATTCAAATGGCATTGTAATCTCCTTTTTCATCCACTGTGCAAGCTTCTTCTATCATGACAATGCGTTTGCAATTCGATGCTACACAACCAAGTTTCTTCTCCCTTTTAGAATGCATTTTGTACCAAAGCAAGCTACTTCGGTCACGTCCGTAGGAATGCTCGATGAATGTTCCGATAGTCTTGCACATTGGATCTTTCGGGTTGTGCGTATGGGAGCTCGCAACAATGGCTTCCACTTCATCTTCTTTGCAGCGTGTTTTGACGAAATATTTTGGTTATATTTTGTGTGGATAGCGGCAAAGCATCATGCTAGAGAAGTTTGTCCAGGAGCTTGATAGTGTGCCGTCGGCTATGGGCAGCAGCTTCAAGACGAGAGCGAGTGTGATGTTGTCCGTGCGAGGCTGCTTGCGGACGACTGTTTGAGGGCTGGAGCTGGACGAAGATCAACGGTGTCGGAGAGATAATCCGGGTTGTTTCACAATAATTGGCCAGCGCTGTTCACCAATGCGTTGCACTGTACATATGGGATTAACACTGTAGCTAACAAAAAAACACTGTGCTATGTCTAAAGCTACTGTAACTAGCATGCATAAGCTCGGTTTACGTTTGCTGCATGATTTAGTATCAGACTTCAAATAATTTGGGAAAGTAGAATGTATTATGTTTTGCATTTTTCGTTTCTGTTTGTAACCGTGGAATAAAAAATAAATCGTTTGTTTGGAATAAGAAGCGTGTGATTTAGTAGCCTAGGCCAAAACATACGTCGATCATTTCATTCCTTGGAGCAGGAGCATCTTGCAGATCGGTTATATTGAATTTGTATAGTAGAGCATGGTAGCGAAGTCTGACACGATCGATCATTGAAAGACATGAAGTAGTAATGGAAATTCATCTGTTTCCAACGCCGTGGGATAAATTCACACCGAGCTTCATATTGAGTACTTTCGAAAGACACAAGGAGAAAATAAAAATCGCTAGGGCTGCTACAAACCCATAATACCAAGCTAGCACCGTCGGCGAGTGGAATGCCGGACGAGGTGAATCTAACACACACGAGCGCTATGTTTTGCTAGCAGGAGCAATCATTTGGGGAAATACTGTTCAGCGACCAACGACCATTGTTCGGGCGCGGGAATAAACTGTTCATTCGCGCGGAAGTACTGCACACGGCGCGCGCAAAATGACAGCTCGGGTCGCGCGCGAAACCACTGGAGAGAGCGCATGTCGCCGGGCTGACCGCGGGAATCGAGCGTACGCGGGAAACCCAAACAGCTGCCGCCAATAATTTGCAACTCCCTCCACGCGCTTAGGACAAGACCGAGAAAGCTTACTGTGCAACGCGCTTAGGCCGGTCAACCAGCTGGCTCCCCGCGTTGTAATCTCGGCGCCGATCTAACGGGCTGCAGGCCGTGCGTAGCTACCCCCGTGGGCTCACATATACCAACAGGAATAGCAGTAGATTTATCAGCCATTTGCAAAGATATATCAGTAGGTATCAACTTATCTAAGTAAAGTCTCTTATAAAGAGAAAAAGGCATAACACTAACACCGGCTCCCAAGTCACATAGAGCAGTTTTAACATAATTATTCTTAATAGAACAAGGAATAGTAGGTATACCTGGGTCGCCCAACTTCTTTGGAATTTTGCCATTGAAAGAGTAATTAGCAAGCATAGTGGAAATTTCCTCATTGGGGATTTTCCTTTTGTTAGTAACAATATCTTTCATATACTTTGAATAAGGAGGCAATTTAATAGCATCAATTAAAGGGATTTGCAAGAATAAAGGTTTCATCCAATCACAGAATTTATTATAGTGTTCTTCTTCCTTTGATTTTAGTTTCTTAGCAGGGAAAAGGCATTGGCTTTTGCACCCAAGGTTCTCTTTCATTACCATGTTTCTCAGTAATAAAATCTTCTTTAGTATACTTTTTATTTTTAGCATGCTTTTCGGGTTCTTCTTCAACCTCTTCTTTATCAGGAGTATCATTCTTATCATTATCTTTATCATTATCATGTTCATTACCACTTTCGGTTTCAGCATCGGAAATAGAAATACTATTAGGATCATTAACGAGGTTCGGAGGATTCTACAACATTTTTATGTTTCTTTTTCTTTTTCTTCTTAGAATGAGCACTAGGTTCAATGCGTTGAGAATCTTGTTCAATTCTTTTGGGATGCCCTTCGGGATATAGAGGATCCTGGGTAGAGACACCACCTCTAGTTGTTACTTCATAAGCATGTTTCTCTTTAGAATTATTCCCTAACAAGTCATTTTGCACTTTAGTGAGTTGATCAATTTGAGTCCGAATCATTTGAAAATGTTTGACAAGCATCTTAACATCATTGGAGGTTCTCTCCACAATATCATGCAATTGACTAATAGCTTGAGAATTTTCCATTAAATGATTCTCTACTCTCATATTAAAATTTTCTTGCTTAACAATATAATTATCAAACTCATCTAAGCATTGTGCAGGAGGTTTTGAATACGGAATATCTTCCCTAGTAAAGCGTTGAAGGGAATTTACCTCAATCATGGATGAAGGGGAATTATCTCACATATATCTTCTATAGGAGGTAGATTCTTCACATCTTCGGATTTAATACCTTTCTCCTTGAGAGACTTCTTGGCTTCCCTCATATCTTCATCATTCAATTTAATTAAACCCCTCTTCTTCACTATTGGCGTTGGAGTTGGTTCGGGCGTATTCCAATCATCATAATTCCGGCCTATTTTAGCCAATAATTCTTCGAGCGTCGTGCGGAGTTCTTTTCCTGAAAACACAACCAGCACAACTATCCAGGTATGCCCTAGACTCAATGGTTAGTCCACTATAAAATATATCAAGTAAATCATGCTTTTCTAAATCATGGTCGGGCAAAGCTCTAATAAGAGAGCAAAATCTCGCCCAAGCCTCGGGTAATTTCTCCTCATCTCCCCGATCAAAATTATAAACTCTCCGCAAAGCGACATGTTGAGCACTAGCGAGGAAAATATTTGCGGAAGAAAACATCAAGCAATTCTTTCGGACTTTTAATAGAATTAGGTGGCAAATTATTATACCAAGTTTTAGCGTCATCCTTCAATGAGAATGGAAATATTTTAGCAACAAAGTAAGTACGCTTCTTAACATCATCAGAAAACAAGCTACTCAAAGTAGATAACTCAGTCATGTGTTCAACGAGCACTTTCTTTTTCGGTACCACAAAAAGGTGTTTTCTCAACAATAGCTATATGAGATAGATCAAGAGAAAAATCATAATCTTTATCCCTAATGTTTATAGGAGATGTGGCAAATTTAGGATCGGGAGACAGTTTATATCTAACGAGTGTGTTACGCAAGCAACTTTTTAATTTTTCTTGCATCGGTAGTAGCATTGCATTTTTCAATAAAATCATCATCAAGCTCCACATAATCTTCCTCAAGATCATCATTAAAATAATCAAGTTCGGGTGAACTAACGGGTGTAGTAGCATTAGGAGTTTCAGCATTTTCGGTTTGTCTAGATTTAGCAATTGTAGCATCTAGAAAAGATCCCAATGAACCACTATCATCAAGCACGGCAGAAACATTATCAATATTATGAGAGTGTTCAGATTCAGCAGATGTACCCGCATGCGAAGCATGTGGCGGTGAAACAAGTTTATCAATCACAGATGGTGAATCAAGTGTAGCGGAGGTACTCAAAATTGTACCTTTTCTTGTAGTGGATGGTAATATAGCGATCTTATTATCGCGAGGTTTACCCATGATGGAGAATTTGCAGCGAACAATATTAATCCAAGTGAACTTCCAAATAAAGCTATGCTCCCGGCAACGGCGCCGAGAAAATAGTCTTGATGACCCACAAGTATAGGGGATCGCAACGAGTCTTCGAGGGAAGTATTACCCAATTTATTGATTCGACACAAGGGGAGACAAAGAATACTTGAAAGCCTTAACAGCGGAGTTGTCAATTCAGCTGCACTGGAAACGAGACTTGCTCGCAAGAGTTTATCAGTAGTAACAGTTTTATAGAAGTAGCGGTAGTGAAATAACAGCAGCAGAGTAACAAAGACAGCAGTAGTGATTATAGTAAACAGCAGGATTAAAATACTGTAGGCACGGGGACGGATAACGGGCGTTGCATGGATGAGAGAAACTCATGTAACAATCATAGCAGGGCATTTGTAGATAATAATAAAACGGTGTCCAAGTACTAATCAATCAATAGGCATGTGTTCCAATTATAGTCGTACGTGCTCGCAATGAGAAACTTGCACAACATCTTTTGTCCTACCAGCCGGTGGCAGCCGGGCCTCAAGGGAAACTACTGGATATTAAGGTACTCCTTTTAATAGAGTACCGGAGCAAAGCATTAACACTCCATGAACACATGTGATCCTCACATCACTGCCATTCCCTCCGGTTGTCCCGATTTCTGTCACTTCGGGGCCATTGGTTCCGGACAGCGACATGTGTATACAACTTATAGGTAAGACCATAAACAATGAATATCATGATGAAACAATAACATGTTCAGATCTGAGATCATGGCACTCGGGCCCTAGTGACAAGCATTAAGCATAACAAGTTGCAACAATATCATCAAAGTACCAATCTACGGACACTAGGCACTATGCCCTAACAATCTTATGCTATTACATGACCAATCTCATCCAATCCCTACCATCCCCTTCACCTACGAGCGGGGGAATTACTCACACATGGATGGGGGAAACATGGCTGGTTGATGTAGAGGCGTTGGCGGTGATGGCGGTGATGATCTCCTCCAATTCCCCGTCCCGGCGGAGTGCCGGAACGGAGACTTCGGCTCCCGCGACGGAGTTTCGCGATGTGGCGGCGTTCCGGAGGGTTTCGGCGACTTCGACTTCTCCTCCGGCGTTTTTAGGTCGAGGCGAATAAGTAGTCCGAAGGAGGGCGTCGGAGGCCGGCCGAGGGGCCACACCACGGGCCGCGCGGGCCCCCCGGGCCGCGCCGCCCTATGGTGTGGGGCCCTCGGGCCTCCACTTCAATTGCCCTTCCGGCTCCGTTAGTTTCCTCGGGAAAATAGGGCCTTCGCATAAATTCCGAGGTTTTTCCCGAAAGTTGGATTTCTGCACAAAAACGAGACACCAGAGCAATTCTGCTGAAAACAGCGTTAGTCCGTGTTAGTTGCATCCAAAATACACAAATTAGAGGCCAAACAATAGCAAAAGTGTTCGGGAAAGTAGATACGTTTTGGACGTATCACTCGCCTGAGCAGTTCCAATCCACGACCACCTACACAGATCTTGACCGCGCCGCCCCCAACTTCTTCAACGCATTTCATGGCGGAGTCATCCAACACCGATACCACGGCTTCCGGACTGAAGGTAATCCTCAACCTCCTCTCGCCGTTTGACTTGACATGGGATTAATGGCAAACACCTGAATTAATGCCTCGCTCCGCCACTAATTTAGGTTTCAAACATTCTTCTGCCACACCCTTCTCTCGCAAATTCGATGTGCCTCGGTCCTCGTTCTTCTGAGAGTCCTGCCCTGTTAATTTCGTGCGAAGCTAACAGAATCCCCTTTGTGAGCCAGAACCTAGATCTGACTTCCTGGGTCGACTGCCTGCGAGCCTGGCCTAATCCTCCTGAAGGTTGGGTGGCATGGTACAATAGGGTATCAAAATCCCACTATGCCACTTGGGAAACCATAGGGATAGCCGATGCCCTGTCATTATCGCTATCTCCCCTTGAGAAGAATGAGAACATCCTGAAAACCATCGGCTACTTCTGGTCTGATGCACTCGAACTCGTTTCATGTTTGGTCATGGCCCTATGACTCCGACCCTGCTGGATGTGGCCATGATCACGAGGCTAGACATTGCATCCCCCAGCCCTTCCGCATTCAAAGCTGCCAAAAGTCCCTTTCACTCTCTCCTCTAAAAAAGAGTGTACCAGCTGGGGTGCCTATCTCAATCGCTATATGAAAACCAAAGGCCCTGTGACAGAGAGGGAGCACACAGCCTTCCTGAATTTCTGGCTGGAGCACTTCATATTCTGCGGTCCATCACTTGCTCCCACCAAGAATTACCTCTCCCTGGCCTATGAACTTGCTAAAGGCACCCAACTCGGCCTAGGCAAACTATTTCTTGGAGAGATTTATCGATCCCTTCAACTGATGTCTGACAAACTGTTCTCTCGCAAGACAGTTAAAGCCGGCGGCCCTCGGTGGTTCATTCGGTTGTGGGCCCAACTATACTTCCAAAACCAAATCCCGGACTTCCCATCGCTGACCACCTGCACCTTTCCGGATGTAACTGGAAAGGAAATCCGATGCACCAGCTACGGCCAAGCCCTGTATGGTCTCCCGGGCAGCAGGCTGATCCCCAAGGAAGCAGCAGGGTGGTTTAAGATTTTCTTCCAAGGTTTGGACAACCCCCTGTTCCACCCTTACACTGAATCGGCAAATTTTGAAAACCCCGTCTCTTTCCGATTGGATGACTTTGCCGATGACGCCAGCACACAACACTTGTACTCCCTCATGATTCGTCCTTGCTTCCTCCCTGTTGGCATGAGTACCTCGAACCGGATCATCAAGCCCGGTTATGAGTGTTATCAACCGATAGTAGCAGCTCGACGGCTTGGTCTCGGACGAGTGCCTCCACACTTCTTCTTACACCACCCGACGACAAGTAGAGCTGAACCGCCCGACATCCTCACTGCCCAAAGGTGCTATACCTTCTTTGACGCTTTGGCCATACCAATTCCCCATGACCTCCGTTTCTCCTTCACTACCGATGGTTTTGAAACTTGGTGGTCTATGTGGAAGACCCACGTCTTCAGGAGGGCCCTAGGACCGCTGCTGAAAGAGCTTGACACCGAGTATGATCCCCCTGCAGACCAGGTACCGTCACTTAAGCATTTCTTGTAACTGCCTTATGGTGATTGTCTGTGACCTGACTCTTTCTCCTAGCAGCAACAAGATGGCCCGGCTCCCACACAAGCCGACGGTTCCCCTTTCGTATTTCTTCCTCCGGCACCGGTGGTTCTCTTCCGCCGAGCTCGCCACCCCTGAAGAAAGTCATAATGCAGAGTCAGCCGATTTCACCGAAATCGGCTCCCAAGAGTAGAGCATCTTCAGGGCCAGTTGCCCCCCGAGCCTCGACTCAGGCGAGGACGGCGGTGAGGAAGGTGGCGGCCAGGAAAACTCTGAAGCGTAAAGCTCTGGTTCAAGAAAGCTTGCGTGTAAGTTGATTCAGACCCTGTAGGCGCTTGTCCGCTTTCAAAAAATTTGTTTATAACACGCTTGTATCCTTTCCTACAGGCCTCCATTGAAGGATCCTCCGGCGGGGCCGAAGAAACCAGCCGGGGAGACTCGAGCTCGGGTGATTCCGAGAGGTCCACTACCCGGAGTCGGACGGCTTTGCCGGCGCCGGCTTCCAAGAAAAGGTCGATCACCGAACCCCCGCCCCCGGGCCCCGACCAGATCGGGGTTACGCACGAAGCACCGCTCGTGTCAAAAGGGCTCGTAAGAACCCACGAGCCTCTTCATCAAGCCAGGAGGTCTCAAATGTAATTATCTTCTTGGTCACACTTTCATGCTATCCCGTTGTCATTTGGATCGGCTAATCACTTCCTCTTGCAGGCCGCGGAAACTTCTAGCGGAGACGTTGAGGAGGTACCGAGGCCATCCGCTACTCTGGATCTAGCTACCTCGACGATAGCGGCTGCCCAAGTGGCTGACCCACCCGAGTCCACAGAAAAGCCGATTGTTACTGCGTCGGCTGCTCTTCCTTCCTTGGGAGAGGTATGTCTCCCCTCCTTGGCTCCATCAATTCCCCCATTGCCTGCTAAACTCACTTTGTCTACCCTATCAGGGTTGTGATCTCTCGAGCTTGCTTACGTTCGACCCAGAATCCATCGAACCAGCTTCTTCCAAGGCAAGTGGAGAGCCGAACCCTAGTACGGTCCGTGGTCAACTCCAGCGTCTCAAAGACTTGCTTTCTGCCTCAACTGAGATTCTGATTGAGAATTCCGAGGAAGCCAAAGGCATCTTCGAGGATATCCGGCCTCATCTCCCTATGACCCCGCAAGTGCAGCTCGGCCCGCCGTTACCTTGTCGGCCTTCAAGTCAAGGGTGCAAACGGCTCGCCAAAGGATTACTCTTCGCCACTCCCAACTTCCGCTGAGAGCCGATATTGCCGAAAAGTGTCGACGGCTCAATGAGAAGAAGGCTGCTCTGGACGCCACGACGGACACTTCTGCCACTCGCGCCGAACTCGAGACCCTGCGCAAGGAGCTGGAGAATCTTGAAGAGAAGGTAAGGGTGACTAAACAGCTCATCCAAGACAAGGAAGCCCTTGTTGCCCGTTCTCAAGACGAAGCGAGAGGCCTCACAGCCGATCTGAAGACCGATCTGGCTGAAATCCGTACCCTGAGCAATCAGCTAGTGACGGGTAAGGACGAGGATGACCAGGCTGAGATTGCCGAGGCGGATCGCATCCGTGTTGACGCCGTTCTCGCCCTCGGCGTGTTTCTTCAGTAGGGCCTTCAGAGACAGATGATGTTTCGCTGGACTGGGTCTTGCTGTACTTGCTACCTTTGTGATTTTTTTTTTACTGGCCGATGATTTTCCATCGGCTCCTGACATTTCCTTGCCCATGCTTTTTTTTTACTGGCCGATGATTTTCCATCGGCTCCTGACATTTCCTTGCCCATGCGTCTGTCTGCTGATTATATGCCTCCCCCGAGCCGAATCTGTCAGGTGACTGCAGATATCGGCTTTGCATTATGCCAAGGGACTGTACTCGTACGCCGGCCCCGTTGGGATTCGTGTAGCCGACGTGGCTGCTGTTCGTTAGATCACCATTGAACCCAAGCAGATCGTGCGGTGAAAATAACCTTGGCCGACTCGCTAGATCGAAGCGCTCCATGAAGGTTTCGTAATATCCCTCGTGTAATCCTGGAGCACTAGGCTCCGTCGGGAGAACGAGCATCGTGTTCGTACCAGCCGATGTCTCATTTTTGCTTGGGTATTCCTTCAATAGAGCAATCATCTGACTCCTGAGCTGTGGATCCACCTTCTTGCTGATAAAAGTTGGTCGCGGCTTGTCCCCATGGCCGATGTCGACTTCCTCCAGCTCATCAGCCGACGTGAACCCATACCCCAGCTTTCCGTCCCCCGTGAGGTCGACGCCAAATACTGGGAGAGCGAGCGGCGCGGATAATGCGGTCCGATCGCTAGAACCGGCCTCCATCTTGATCATCACCAGGACTTGGTGGCAGTGTCGGAGCCGGTTGCGTGGGTCGGCTCCTTCTCCATTCTTGCTATGAGAGGAGCTGCCCTCATCACTACCCTTACCAGGGCGGTACCCGAGTTCTACCATGTTGATGCTGAACAAGCGTCCTGGTTGGCCCTGGGAGCGGGTTCTGTGGAAAGAGCCGATGAGTTCGGCTTCGAGGACCGCCTTGATTCCGTTATGCTTCTTCTTGAGCTCATCAGGCAGACCCTCGTACTTGACCGGAGTGCTTTCCGCCATCTCGGATGCAGACGGCGATGTGGTGGATGTTGAAGGTGGTCCCACCGGGCGTGCCAGAATGTGTTGACGTCAGAAACCCCCTGGCGGGCAGAGACGGTCAACACGGTAGAGCCGGGAACAACTAGGGCTGCGGCTGGCCCCAGTCCCTCGAGCGACGGCCCGCAAAGCCTCCCGGTCGCACGCGCCGATGTTTATCACAAGGGCGTGCCACCTGACCTATACCCGGTCGGGAAGGTGTGGATGATGCCTCGCTTAGTTTCCTGCGGGGCACACACGTAAACGTTAAATACGAGCCTCGATCGGCTCTCGGAGTTATCCCGTGAATCGGCTCAAGGAGCCGATTCACCCATGATTCGGACGGGGTGTCCGAATATATGGTGGTCCTGCTTGATCAAGGTAAAGCTAATGAGATCTACGACGATCTAGGGTTTTCACCGCATAATCGGATCGTCCTACTCCAGAGTTGGGCCTCGCGGCCACGCACGGTGATCGTAAGCCGATCCTAAACAAGGCCTAAAAACCAACACGAGGTTGATCCTCGGAACATCCTTGCTAGGGCTAGCGAACGACACCCTACATGCCGCTGGATCCTCCCCCTTTGTAAGGCCTAACTATTGCAGATATTAAACTAATCCTTGTAGAACAAGGAGCAACCGTAACGGATCAGATCTACTAAACTATGATCAAGCGGGGTGCCGCCCCTACGCCTAAGATAGGCGTAAGGGCGGCTAGACATGCAAGGGTTGCACTACGAAAGCATGTAGCATGAAGAACAATGCTAACCCTAACATGTCTAAGATAACTACGTTGCTCGCCATCAAAAAGGCTCCGAGTACGAGCAACGCATGAACAACGTAGGCGAGGCTTGTGCTGCCTAGATCGCAAGATGCGATCTAGGCAGCATGATGCTTACCGGTAGAAACCCTCGAGACGAAGGGGTTGCCGATGCGCCGAGATTTGTTTGTGGTTGAACGTTGGTTGTTGTTTATTCCATAAACCCTAGATACATATTTATAGTCCAGCGGACTTTCTAATGTGGGCGTGCACTAAACCGTGCACGAGATAAACTCTAACTTCTAAATCTAAGATACACAATCTACTATATTAAGATACACGGGCTAACTAGCCCAAACTTCTAGCACAAAGCCGCTTCAAAGATGCTTCACGTGTAGTCTTTCAAAGCCCATCTTCACTTACGGCCCACCTCCTGATTTGGCCAAAATCGGGTGATAACAGCTGTTTGTGGGAGAAGTCGCGCACCTCTCGAGAGTGTATAGAACGTGTCATGATACTTTATGTTCTTTGGAAAAGTACTACGATCATGATGGGAAAGGAACTCCATTCTCACAACTCTGGAAGTCTGACGGATATAGTTTTCACAAATCGAAAACTTACCTTGTCTAAAAGCCCATTTCCAAAAACCTGCATATGCCTAGGATCCCCTGATCCACTGTCGTATATAGTGCATCACAAACACTCATAGTTGAGCTTGCTGAGTATGTCCGTACTCAATCTATTCTCTCATTCCTTTCTAGACCCTAAAGGAGACAAGGACATCAGTCGAGACCCAATTGCTAGGACGATGAGGAGGACACTGCAAGGAGAGAACGTACACAAATGGAGTACAATATTAGACGATTGAGTTTTAATATATTGGTGACAAGATAAATATAGGAGGGGACCACTTCCCCAAAACCTCAGAACATATCTGCTGTAGTATTGCTGTAGCAGCAAATATAAGCCATGTAGTAGTCAAAATAGGCCTTGTCCTGAAGTAGTCGACGAGATGCTTCCTTTGGATCTTGGTTTGAATAGTAACTTATATGGCAAGTTCACTATGCCCAGGAGGTTCCGAAGATCTTTTGTACGAGATCCTTTGGACCCTCGATGTTTCCGTTGTCACTCTGTTGGGTGTAATGTTCATGAAACAGTTTTCCATGAGTTTTATGCCAATGTTTTGTACACTACAACAGCGAGTGGTGTGCGCGGTCACTACAGAATGTCACCAGGCTATAGCTTTAACTCTGTTGGCACCCATATATTGTAGTTTGTGGACATGGTCTTAATTATTTTGTTGTTCTTTTCTACATGTACAATGTACATCGAATGTAACTCAGCTACTGATTTAACTATGTTGTAATTTATGGACACGATCTTAAATTTTTTTTGTTTTCTACATGTATAATCTTCATCAAATGTTACTAGACTACTGCTTTAACTCTGTTTTCACCCGCATATTGTAGTTTGTGGACATAGTCTTAATTATTTGGTGTTTTCTACATTTACAATCTTCATCAATATATATATTGTAGTTTGTAGCTAGTCGTATATTGCAGTTTGCATGCAGAGATTTATTTGTTTTGTTCTTTTCTACATGTACAATGTACATGGAATGTTACTCGGCTACTGCTTTAACTCTAGTGCCACTCATATATTGTAGTTTGTGGTCAGAGCCTTAATTTTTTTGTTCTTTTCTACATGTACAATGTACATCAAATATCACTCAGCTACTGCTTTAACTCCGGTGCCACTCATATATTGTAGTTTATGGCAGAGTCTTAATTATTTTGTTTTTTTTACATGTACAATGTACATCAAATGTAAATCATCTACTGATTTAACTCTGTTGCCACTCGTATATTGTACTTTATGGACAGAGTCTTAATTATTTTGTTTCTTTCTACATTTACAATCTTCATCGAATATTATTCGGCTAGTCCTTTAACTTTGTATCCAGTCGTATATTGTAGTTTGTGGGCAGAGATTTAATTTTTTTGTTCTTTTCTACATGTCCAATGTACTTCAAATGTCACTCGGCTACTGCTTTAACTCTGGTACCACTCATATATTGTAGAGTCTTAATTATTTTGTTCTTTTGTACAAGTACAATGTTGCATCGAATTCGGCTACTCTTTACCTCTGGTACCACTAGTATATATATATTGTAGTTTGTGGGTAGCGTCTTAATTATTTTGTTCTTTTCTATATGTACATTGTACATCAAATGTAACTCAGCTACTAATTTAACTCTGTTGCCACTCGTATATTGTACTTTTATGGACAGTGCCTTAATTATTTTGTTGTTTTTCTACATTTACAATCTTCATCGAATATTACTCGGCTATTCCTTTAACTTTATAGCCAGTCGTATATTATAGTTTATAGGCAGAGATTTAATTATTTTGTTCTTTTCTACATGTACAATATACATCGAATGTCACTCGGCTATTGCTTTAACTCTCGTACCACACATATATTGTATTTTGTGGGCAGAGTCTTAATTATTTTGTTCTTTTCTACATGTACAATGTACATTAATCGGCTACTGTTTTAACTCTAGTGGCACTCATATATTGTAGTTTGTGGGCAGAGTCTCAGTTATTTTATTC
>NW_025901072.1:0-21815 GCF_022539505.1 Lolium rigidum | reverse complement strand
TAATTCCTAAAGGAATAGCCGCAGGTGTGCATACAACCATTCTTGGAAGAACAATATCCATTGATTATCTTGTTGTTGAAACAGGAAAACTCACACTCGGAAGATCCCTGCTGAAACTATTGGGAGCAGTCATTGATGTTGGAGAAGGCACTCTGAAATTCACCTCTATACCGGGGGGAAATCATATATTTCCTAAACCAAAGGGAAAGAAAAACAATAAGAAAGGTAAGGGTAAAGCCCAAGGTAAGGTTGACACACCATCTCTTGATAATACTTGATACACACTTTCTGCGCCTAGCTGAAAGGCGTTAAAGAAAAGCGCTTATGGGAGACAACCCATGTTTTTACCTACAGTACTGATACGCCTCCGACGTATCGATAATTTCTTATGTTCCATGCCACATTATTGATGTTATCTACATGTTTTATGCACACTTTATGTCATATTCGTGCCTTTTCTGGAACTAACCTATTAACAAGATGCCGAAGTGCCGGTTCCTCGTTTTCCGCTGTTTTTGGTTTCAGTAAATCCTAGTAACGAAATATTCTCGGAATCGGACGAAATCAAGACCCGTGTTCCTATTTTCACCGGAAGCATCCGGAACACCCGAGAGCCGCGCAGAGGGGCCCCGTGGGCCCCGGATGATAGGGTGGCGCGGCCCGGGCCCCGGCCGCGCCAGCCTATGGTGCCACCGCCTTCGACCCTCCTGCGCCGCCTCTTCGCCTATATAAAGCCCCCGGATCGAAAACCCCGAGGCGTTCGACGAAAACCACGAAACCTTCCGCAGCCGCCGCCATCGCGAGGCCAAGATCCGGGGACAGGAGTCTCCGTTCCCGCACGCTGCCGGAGCGGGGAAGTGCCCCCGAAGGCTTCTCCATCGACACCGCTGCCATCTCCATCGCCATCTTCATCACCGCTGCTGCTCCCATGAGGAGGGAGTAGTTCTCCATCGAGGCTCGGGGCTGTACCGGTAGCTATGTGGTTCATCTCTCTTCCATGTACCTCAATACAATAATCTCATGAGCTGCTTTACATGATTGAGATTCATATGAGTTTTGTATCACTATTCATCTATGTGCTACTCTTGCAAAGTTATTAAAGTAGTTTTATTCCTCCTGCACGTGTGTAAAGGTGACAGTGTGTGCACCGTGTTAGTACTTGGTTTATGCTATGATCATGATCTCTTGTAGATTGCGAAGTTAACTATTGCTATGATAATATTGATGTGATCTATTCCTCCTACATATGCATGAAGGTGACAAAGGTGCATGCTATGCTAGTACTTGGTTTAGTCTTTTGATCTATCTTACACTATAAGGTTACTTAAATATGAACAAATTGTGGAGCTTGTTAACTCCGGCATTGAGGGTTCGTGTAATCCTACGCAATGCGTTCATCATCCAACAAAAGTGTAGAGTATGCATTTATCTATTCTGTTATGTGATCAATGTTGAGAGTGTCCACTAGTGAAAGTCTAATCCCTAGGCCTTGTTCCTAAATACCGCTGCGTTACTACTCGCTTGTTTACTGTTTTATCAAGCGTTACTACTCTGCAATACTACCACCATCAACTACACGCCAAGCAAGCTATTTTCCGGCACCGTTGCTACTGCTCATATATATTCATACCACCCGTATTTCACTATCTCTTCGCCGAACTAGTGCACCTATTAGGTGTGTTGGGGACACAAGAGACTTCTTGCTTTGTGGTTGCAGGGTTGCATGAGAGGGATATCTTTGACCTCTTCCTCCCCGAGTTCGATAAACCTTGGGTGATCCACTTAAGGGAAAACTTGCTGCCGTTCTACAAACCTCTCGCTCTTGGAGGCCCAACACCGTCTACAGTGAAAAGGAGGGGGAAGTAGACATCAAGCACTTTTCTCGGCGCCGTTGACGGGAGGAAAGGTAAAAGGCACTCATACTTCGGTTCCATGTAAAGTACTTTTCTGGCGCCATTGTGTTTGTGCTCGAAGCTATTTCCTTTAGATCCTGCAATTGCATCTTTTTGTTTCTTGTTTACACTAGTAAGGCATAATGGAAAACATCTCGTGAGCTTTTTATTCTATTTCCTGAGTCAAGACATGAATGGTTTAATGCGAAAATTAAAAAACCCATGAAACATGTTAGTATGAACACTTTGAATACCATTGTTGCTAATGATATGGAAAATTCTAAGCTTGGGGAGGCTGGCTTTGATGAGCATGATATTTTTAGTCCCCCAAGAATTGAGGAGGAAATTTACTTTGATGATTCTTTACCTCCTATTTATGATGATTATAATAATAGTGGTCTTTTGGTGCCACCTACTATGGAGAGTGAATTTGATTATGATTACAATATGCCTCCTATATTTGATGATGAGAATAATAATGATAGCTACTTTGTTGAATTTGCTCCCGCTATTACTAATAAAATTGATTATGCTTATGTGGAGAGTAATAATTTTATGCATGAGACTCATGATAAGAATGCTTTATGTGATAGTTATATTGTTGAGTTTGCTCATGTTGCTACTGAAAGTTATTATGAGAGAGGAAAATATGGTTGTAGAAATTTTCATGTTACTAAAATACCTCTCTATGTGCTGAAATTTTTGAAGCTACACTTGTTTTATCTTCCTATGCTTGTTACTTTGCTCTTCATGAACTTGTTTGTGTACAAGATTCCTTTGCATAGGAAGCATGTTAGACTTAAATGTGTTTCTAATTTGCCTCTTGATGCTCTCTTTTGCTTCAACTACTATTTCTTATGAGTGCATCATTAAAACTGCTGAGCCCATCTTAATGGCTATAAAGAAAAGAACTTCTTGGGAGATAACCCATGTGTTATTTTGCTACAGTACTTTGTTTTATATTTGTGTCTTGGAAGTTGTTTACTACTGTAGCAACCTCTCCTTATCTTAGTTTAGTGTTTTGTTGTGCCAAGTAAAGCCGTTGATAGAAAAGTAAGTACTAGATTTGGATTACTGCACAGTTCCAGATTTCTTTGCTGTCACGAATCTGGGTCCACCTCCCTGTAGGTAGCTCAGAAAATTAAGCCAATTTACGTGCATGATCCTCAGATATGTACGCAACTTTCATTCAATTTGAGCATTTTCATTTGAGCAAGTCTGGTGCCATTTTAAAATTCGTCAATACGAACTGTTCTGTTTTGACAGATTCTGCCTTTTATTTCGCATTGCCTCTTTTGCTATGTTGGATGAATTTCTTTGATCCACTAATGTCCAGTAGCATTATGCAATGTCCAGAAGTGTTAAGAATGATTGTGTCACCTCTGAATATGTTAATTTTTATTGTGCACTAACCCTCTAATGAGTTGTTTCGAGTTTGGTGTGAAGGAAGTTTTCAAGGGTCAAGAGAGGAGGATGATATACTATGATCAAGAAGAGTGAAAGCTCTAAGCTTGGGGATGCCCCGGTGGTTCACCCCTGCATATATTAAGAAGACTCAAGCGTTTAAGCTTGGGGATGCCCAAGGCATCCCCTTCTTCATCGACAACATTATCAGTGTTCCTCCCCCGAAACTATATTTTTATTCCATCACATCTTATGCACTTTACTTGGAGCGTCTGTATGTTTCTTGTTTTTGTTTGTGTTTGAATAAATTTGATTACATCATGCTTGTGTGGGAGAGAGACACACTCCGCTGGTTCGTATGAACACATGTGTTCTTAGCTTTTAATATTCATGGCGAAGTTTCTCCTTCGTTAAATTGTTATATGGTTGGAATTGGAAAATGATACATGTAGTAATTGCTATAAATGTCTTGGGTAATGTGATACTTGGCAATTGTTGTGCTCATGATTAAGCTCTTGCATCATATGCTTTGCACCCATTAATGAAGAAATACATAGAGCATGCTAAAATTTGGTTTGCATATTTGGTTTCTCTAAGGTCTAGATAATTTCTAGTTTTGAGTTTGAACAACAAGGAAGACGGTGTAGAGTCTTATAATGTTTTCAATATGTCTTTTATGTGAGTTTTGCTGCACCGGTTCATCCTTGTGTTTGTTTCAAATAAGCCTTGCTAGCCTAAACCTTGTATCGAGAGGGAATACTTCTCATGCATCCAAAATACTTGAGCCAACCACTATGCCATTTGTGTCCACCATACCTACCTACTACATGGTATTTCTCCGCCATTCCAAAGTAAATTGCTTGAGTGCTACCTTTAAAATTCCATCATTCACCTTTACAATATATAGCTCATGGGACAAATAGCTTAAAAACTATTGTGGTATTGAATATGTACTTATGCACTTTATCTCTTATTAAGTTGCTTGTTGTGCGATAACCATGTTTTCTGGGGACGCCATCAACTATTCTTTGTTGAATATCATGTGAGTTGCTATGCATGTCCATCTTGTCTGAAGTAAGAGAGATCTACCACCTTTATGGTTGGAGCATGCATATTGTTAGAGAAGAACATTGGGCCGCTAACTAAAGCCATGATCCATGGTGGAAGTTTCAGTTTTGGACATATATCCTCAATCTCATATGAGAATAATAATTGTTGCCACATGCTTATGCATTAAAGAGGAGTCCATTATCTCGTTGTCCATGTTGTCCCGGTATGGATGTCTAAGTTGAGAATAATCAAAAGCGAGCAATCCAAAATGCGAGCTTTCTCCTTAGACCTTTGTACAGGCGGCATAGAGGTACCCCCTTGTGACACTTGGTTAAAACATGTGCATTGTGATGATCCGGTAGTCCAAGCTAATTAGGACAAGGTGCGGGCACTATTAGTATACTATGCATGAGGCTTGCAACTTGTAAGATATAATTTACATGATACATATGCTTTATTACTACCGTTGACAAAATTGTTTCATGTTTTCAAAATAAAAGCTCTAGCACAAATATAGCAATCGATGCTTTCCTCTTTGAAGGACCATTCTTTTACTTTTATTGTTGAGTCAGCTCACCTATCTTTCTCCACCTCAAGAAGCAAACACTTGTGTGAACTCGTGCATTGATTCCTACATACTTGCTTATTGCACTTATTATGTTACTCTATGTTGACAATATCCATGAGATATACATGTTATAAGTTGAAAGCAACCGCTGAAACTTAATCTTCCTTTGTGTTGCTTCAATGCCATTACTTTGAATTATTGCTTTATGAGTTAACTTTTATGCAAGACTTATTGATGCTTGTCTTGAAGTACTATTCATGAAAAGTCTTTGCTTTATGATTCACTTGTTTACTCATGTCATATACATTGTTTTGATCGCTGCATTCACTACATATGCTTTACAAATAGTATGATCAAGTTTATGATGGCATGTCACTCCGTAAATTATCCGTGTTATCGTTTTACCTCGCTCGGACGAGCAGTAACTAAGCTTGGGGATGCTGATACGTCTCCGACGTATCGATAATTTCTTATGTTCCATGCCACATTATTGATGTTATCTACATGTTTTATGCACACTTTATGTCATATTCATGCATTTTCTCGGAACTAACCTATTAACAAGATGCCGAAGTGCCGTTCTCGTTTCTCGCTGTTTTTGGTTTCGTAAATCCTAGTAACGAAATATTCTCGAATCGGACGAAATCAAGACCCAGTGTTCCTATTTTCACCGGAAGCATCCGGAACACCCGAGAGCCGCGAGAGGGGCCCCGTGGGCCCCGCATGATAGGGTGGCGCGGCCCGGGCCCCGGCCGCGCCAGCCCTATGGTGCCACCGCCTCTTCGACCCTCCCCGCGCCGCCTCTTCGCCTATATAAAGCCCCCGGATCGAAAACCCCGAGGCGTTCGACAAAACCACAGTAAACCTTCCGCAGCCGCCGCCATCGCGAGGCCAAGATCCGGGGGACAGGAGTCTCTCGTTCCCGCACGCCGCCGGAGCGGGGAAGTGCCCCGGAAGGCTTCTCCATCGACACCGCTGCCATCTCCATTGCCATCTTCATCACCGCTGTCGCTCCCATGAGGAGGGAGTAGTTCTCCATCGAGGCTCGGGGCTGTACCGGTAGCTATGTGGTTCATCTCTCTTCCATGTACCTCAATACAATAATCTCATGAGCTGCTTTACATGATTGAGATTCATATGAGTTTTGTATCACTATTCATCTATGTGCTACTCTAGCAAAGTTATTAAAGTAGTTTTATTCCTCCTGCACGTGTGTAAAGGTGACAGTGTGTGCACCGTGTTAGTACTTGGTTTATGCTATGATCATGATCTCTTGTAGATTGCGAAGTTAACTATTGCTATGATAATATTGATGTGATCTATTCCTCCTACATATGCATGAAGGTGACAAGTGTGCATGCTATGCTAGTACTTGGTTTAGTCTTTTGATCTATCTTACACTATAAGGTTACTTAAATATGAACAAATTGTGGAGCTTGTTAACTCCGGCATTGAGGGTTCGTGTAATCCTACGCAATGCGTTCATCATCCAACAAAAGTGTAGAGTATGCATTTATCTATTCTGTTATGTGATCAATGTTGAGAGTGTCCACTAGTGAAAGTCTAATCCCTAGGCCTTGTTCCTAAATACTGCTGCGTTACTACTGCTTGTTTACCTGTTTTATCGCGTTACTATCATCGCTGCAATACTACCACCATCAACTACACGCCAGCAAGCTATTTTCTCGGCACCGTTGCTACCGCTCATATATATTCATACCACCCGTATTTCACTATCTCTTCGCCGAACTAGTGCACCTATTAGGTGTGTTGGGGACA
This sequence comes from Lolium rigidum, assembly GCF_022539505.1. Lineage (NCBI taxonomy): Eukaryota > Viridiplantae > Streptophyta > Magnoliopsida > Poales > Poaceae > Lolium > Lolium rigidum. The sequence continues at coordinate 15,122 of NW_025901072.1, read as the reverse complement.
CAAGAGACTTCTTGCTTTGTGGTTGCAGTGGTTGCATGAGAGGGATATCTTTGACCTCTTCCTCCCTGAGTTCGATAAACCTTGGGTGATCCACTTAAGGGAAAACTTGCTGCTGTTCTACAAACCTCTGCTCTTGGAGGCCCAACACTGTCTACAGGAAAAGGAGGGGGAAGTAGACATCAACTACTTTGTTTTTATTTTGTGTCTTGGAAGTTGTTTACTACTGTAGCAACCTCTCCTTATCTTAGTTTAGTGTTTTATTGTGCCAAGTTAAGCCATTGATAGAAAAGTAAGTACTAGATTTGGATTACTGCACAGTTCCAGATTTCTTTACTGTCACGAATCTGGGTCTACCTCCCTGTAGGTAGCTCAGAAAATTAATCCAATTTACGTGCATGATCCTCAGATATGTACGCAACTTTCATTCAATTTGAGCATTTTCATTTGAGCAAGTCTGGTGCCATTTTAAAATTCGTCAATACGAACCGTTCCGTTTTGACAGATTCTGCCTTTTATTTCGCATTGCCTCTTTTGCTATGTTGGATGAATTTCTTTGATCCACTAATGTCCAAGTAGCATTATGCAATGTCCAGAAGTGTTAAGAATGATTGTGTCACCTCTGAATATGTTAATTTTTACTGTGCACTAACCCTCTAATGAGTTGTTTCGAGTTTGGTGTGGAGGAAGTTTTCAAGGATCGAGAGAGGAGTATGATGCAACATGATCAAGGAGAGTGAAAGCTCTAAGCTTGGGGATGCCCCGGTGGTTCACCCCTGCATATATCAAGAAGACTCAAGCGTTTAAGCTTGGGGATGCCCAAGGCATCCCCTTCTTCATCGACAACATTATCAGGTTCCTCCCCTGAAACTATATTTTTATTTCATCACATCTTATGTGCTTTTTCTTGGAGCGTCGGTTTGTTTTTGTTTTTGTTTTTGTTTTTGTTTGAATAAAATGGATCCTAGCATTCACTTTATGGGAGAGAGACACGCTCCGCTGTAGCATATGGACAAGTATGTCCTTGGTTTCTACTCATAGTATTCATGGCGAAGTTTCTCCTTCGTTAAATTGTTATATGGTTGGAATTGGAAAATGATACATGTAGTAATTGCTATTAATGTCTTGGGTAATGTGATACTTGGCAATTGTTGTGCTCATGATTAAGCTCTTGCATCATATGCTTTGCACCCATTAATGAAGAAATACATAGAGCATGCTAAAATTTGGTTTGCATATTTGGTTTCTCTAAGGTCTAGATAATTTCTAGTATTGAGTTTGAACAACAAGGAAGACGGTGTAGAGTCTTATAATGTTTTCAATATGTCTTTTATGTGAGTTTTGCTGCACCGGTTCATCCTTGTGTTTGTTTCAAATAAGCCTTGCTAGCCTAAACCTTGTATCGAGAGGGATTACTTCTCATGCATCCAAAATACTTGAGCCAACCACTATGCCATTTGTGTCCACCATACCTACCTACTACATGGTATTTTCCACCATTCCAAAGTAAATTGCTTGAGTGCTACCTTTAAAATTCCATCATTCACCTTTGCAATATATAGCTCATGGGACAAATAGCTTAAAAACTATTGTGGTATCGAATATGTAATTATGCACTTTATCTCTTATTAAGTTGCTTGTTGTGCGATAACCATGTTCACCTGGGGACGCCATCAACTATTCATTGTTGAATTTCATGTGAGTTGCTATGCATGTCCGTCTTGTCCGAAGTAAGAGAGATCTACCACCTTATGGTTAAGCATGCATAATGTTAGAGAAGAACATTGGGCCGCTAACTAAAGCCATGATCCATGGTGGAAGTTTCAGCTTTGGACATATATCCTCAATCTCAAATGAGAAAATTATTAATTGTTGTTACATGCTTATGCATAAAAGAGGAGTCCATTATCTCGTTGTCTATGTTGTCCCGGTATGGATGTCTAAGTTGAGAATAATCAATAGCGAGAAATCCAAATGCGAGCTTTCTCCTTAGACCTTTGTACAAAGCGGCATAGAGGTACCCCTTTGTGACACTTGGTAAAAACGAGTGCATTGTGATGATCCGGTAGTCCAAGCTAATTAGGACAAGGTGCGGGCACTATTAGTACACTATGCATGAGGCTTGCAACTTGTAAGATATAATTTACATGATACATATGCTTTATTACTACCGTTGACAAAATTGTTTCATGTTTTCAAAATCAAAGCTCTAGCACAAATATAGCAATCGATGCTTTTCCTCTATGGAGGACAATTCTTCTACTTTCAATGTTGAGTCAGTTCACCTATTTCTCTCCACCTCAAGAAGCAAACACTTGTGTGAACTGTGCATTGATTCCTACATATTTGCTTATTGCACTTATTATATTACTCTATGTTGACAATATCAATGAGATATACATGTTATAAGTTGAAAGCAACCGCTGAAACTTAATCTTCCTTTGTGTTGCTTCAATGCCTTTACTTTGAATTATTGCTTTATGAGTTAACTCTTATGTAAGACTTATTGATGCTTGTCTTGAAGTGCTATTCATGAAAAGTCTTTGCTTTATGATTCACTTGTTTACTCATGTCATATACATTGTTTTGATCGCTGCATTCACTACATATGCTTTACAAATAGTATGATCAAGATTATGATGGCATGTCACTCCGTAAATTATCCGTGTTATCGTTTTACCTCGCTCGGGACGAAGCGTAACTAAGCTTGGGGATGCCGATACGTCTCCGACGTATCGATAATTTCTTATGTTCCATGCCACATTATTGATGTTATCTACATGTTTTATGCACACTTTATGTCATATTCGTGCATTTTCTCGGAACTAACCTATTAACAAGATGCCGAAGTGCCGCTTGCTGTTTTCTGCTGTTTTTGGTTTCAGAAATCCTAGTAAGGAAATATTCTCGGAATTGGACGAAATCAACGCCCAGGGGCCTATTTTTCCACGAAGCTTCTAGAAGTCCGAAGACGAAACGAAGTGGGGCCACAGGGTGCCCAAACCCTAGGGCGGCGTGGCCCCCCCCTGGCCGCGCCGGCCTATGATGTGGGGCCCCTGTGCCCCCTCCTGACTTGCCCTTCCGCCTACTTAAAGCCTCCGTGACGAAACCCCCAGTACCGAGAGCCACGATACGGAAAACCTTCCGAGACGCCGCCAACGCCGATCCCATCTCGGGGGATCCAGGAGATCGCCTCCGGCACCCTCGCCGGAGAGGGGAATCATCTCCGCGAGGACTCTACGCCGCCATGGTCGCCTCCGGTGTGATGAGTGAGTAGTCTACCCCCGGACTATGGGTCCATAGCAGTAGCTAGATGGTTGTCTTCTCCCCATTGTGCTATCATTGTCGGATCTTGTGAGCTGCCTAACATGATCAAGATCATCTATCTGTAATTCTATATGTTGTGTTTGTTGGGATCCGATGAATAGAGAATACTTGTTATGTTGATTATCAAAGTTATATCTACGTGTTGTTTATGATCTTGCATGCTTTCCGTTACTAGTAGATGTTCTGGCCAAGTAGATGCTTGTAACTCCAAGAGGGAGTACTTATGCTCGATAGTGGGTTCATGCCTGCATTGACACCTGGGACAAGGATGTAAAGTTCTAAGGTTGTGTTGTGTCGTTGCCACTAGGGATAAAACATTGATGCTATGTCTAAGGATGTAGTTGTTGATTACATTACGCACCATACTTAATGCAATTGTCCGTTGCTTTGCAACTTAATACCGGAGGGGGTTCGGATGATAACTCCGAAGGTGGACTTTTTAGGCATAGATGCGGTTGGATGACGGTCTATGTACTTTGTCGTAATACCCAATTAAATCTCACTATAATCATCATGATATGTATGTGCATGGTCATGCTCTCTTTATTTGTCAATTGCCCAACTCGTAATTTGTTCACCCAACATGCTCGTTTGTCTTATGGGAGAGACACCTCTAGTGAACTGTGGACCCCGGTCCAATTCTCTTCATCGAAATACAATCTATCGCAATACTTGTTCTACTGTTTTCTCGCAAACAATCATCTTCCACACAATACGGTTAATCCTTTGTTACAAGCAAGCCGGTGAGATTGAAAACCTCACTCGTTTCGTTGGGGCAAAGTACTTTGGTTGTGTTGTGCAGGTTCCACGTTGGCGCCGAATCCCCGGTGTTGCGCCGCACTACATCCCGCCGCCATCAACCTTCAACGTGCTTCTTGACTCCTACTGGTTCGATAAACCTTGGTTTCTTACTGAGGGAAACTTGCTGCTGTACGCATCACACCTTCCACTTGGGGTTCCCAACGAGCGTATGCTTTACGCGTCATCAATATGTAATTACCTATTTTCGCGTACTCCATCGGACTATGCTTCATCAATCCATTTCGTAATCCATGTTTGATTATGCTGACTCCAGTCGAAACAACTCAAGCCTTTATTGTCTTGTCTACAATCCAATAAATTTTATTACATAATGAAATAGATTAATTGAAGTGCAATTCATTGTTTCTATTACAGTGACCGAACTTACGTACGAACATCAGCAACAAGGCGTCTTGGTGATGGTGGGGGAATATCCTGATGCTTACCAAACTGCCGCATGACACGCTCTGGGTTGTATGGCTCAACCATCCAAATAAAGAGTAGGTTGCATCGTGTGAACCACAACCGTATGTCTCGCAAAGATATCCGGTGGTGGTTTAACAAGACCCCGCACAATGTACACGTCATGTTCCGTATATGGGTCCCATTTGACCATGGTCTCTTGTAGCTCCTCAAACTCGTTGGTGGTATTCGGGGTAGCAACCATGTGCTACATTATTTGACCACCTTTTTTTTGCATGTACCCAACGACTTCCAAAAGTAAGAGGGGCATATTGTTCGGTCGCACCACTGTATGGGTGAATTGGTTTCGGGATGTGGGGACGCCCAACTGGTAGGTACTCCCACGACCATAGCTGAAGAAACTCTGCGCTTACAACAAGTATATGTCCCTTTGAAGATGCCCTGGTTTTCTTTGTTGCATCACACAACCCCCTATAGGTATACGTGAGCATTGCAGAACCAAAGCTGTATATAGGGCTGGGTGGTGGAGGCGAATCTACTATGTTCTCGGCTATCTTAATAAGACCCGGGAGAACAATATCACCATGGGACGAAGGAAACATTATACCAAATAGGTACAAGAAATACGCAAAAAGATGTCGGCTCATGATCGCAAGCATTCGCTTCAGCCTGGTAACTCTTGAAAATTATTGACCAACTAGCTTAGAGGGACCCCCTTGGACGTGACCCTCCGCGGCTCGTAGTGTGCATTGCCACGCCAAGACGGTCATGTACCTCAGTCGGCCAAATACTAGAATAAGCGGCAGGGACCAAAGGAGTACCCTTGATTGGCAGGGCTGTGATCATGGAAACATCTTTTAGCGTAGGAGTCAGCTCCCCACAACTTAAGTGGAAGGTGTGGGTTTCAGGTCTCCAACGATCAACAAGGGCCGATAGAAGAGATGGGTCTAACGTGAACTTCTCCTTGCTCGATGTCGCCTTAGAAAATGGTAGAAGTCCATGGGCCCCGAGATGTTCCTCAAAAACACCGTTAACAAGAAACCTGTTCTTAATGGTTCGTACCTCGAAGACCGGAGGTGGGTTTGAGTGCGCATTCGGGTTCAACCAGAGGTGGCAACGGTGTCCGGCATCGCAGGATCTTCGCAATAGGTCTGGCAAATCCGACACCATAACCTCGCATCCATCGATGGTATAATCATACATTAATACATTAATCGTACATTCATAAAAGTTTAATTAAAATATGTATGCATTCAGCGATACGATAATCATATAATAATACATTAATACATGTCTCTTTATTACAAGCACACCAAACATACAAATATTTGAAAACAAAAAATTACATCATGTAGGGTTATTGTTCGTGCGGTAAGGGCATTCCCTTCGCGCATGACCGGGGCATCGGCAAAGGCGACAACGGCGAGGTTCTCCTCGCCTCGGCTATGATCCATGTCATTCCTATGACGACGAGATTGGCGTCGTCCCCTCGCGGTTCTCTTCAATGTCGGGTCCGGAACCCATTTGGTAGTTCTTTCCGGAAACTCGTACCTATAGTGTCCGTTGAGTCCTCGTGTCCGTAACTCACCGTTCCAAGTTCCGAGTAGGTTCTGGATGTTGAAGTAGGGAGATATGTAGTTATCCACGCTGATGTTCTCGTGGCCGCAGCCGCCCTAAGGACATGACTACATGGGTATCCTAAAAGCTTGGGCTTGTTGCAACCGCATTCACACGTGTTGGGGCCGAGTTGAACAGCTTGCTTTCTCGATCCTCTATGGTGGCCTTTCACATACTTGGCTCGTACGTGGATTTCCCACTTATTATTAAGTGCATCAATTTGACGAAACCCATGACTTTTGGATTTTTCAGCTTTCTCATCCAAATGTCGTTGCATCTTTTCAGACCATTGCTTGTTCATCACATACCGTGTGTTTGCGACCTGCACTCTGTCTGCAAAGTATGACAGAGTCAGGTTCCAAGTTTCAGTAATCAAGGCTGTGATAGGGAGGGCTCGCACACCTTTCAGCACACCATTGTAAACCTCTGACATGTTGCTGGTCATTATGCCGTACCGAGCCCCTGACTCGTGAGCTTGCGCCCACTTACTTAAATCAGGGCAATTCTGATTAATCCATGTACTCAAATTTATTTCAGTCCTCCGGCCCCTCCGGTCTTCTCTCGGCGGCAAGGCAGCACTCTCGATTTCTTTGTTGATTCCAGCCCAAATAGCATTCATCTTCGCCTCGCTCTTCCGCATGCACATCCTCTTAAATAGCTTGAACCAGTCCTTGTTCTTGAACTTTGAGTAAAAATTGGCAGCCAGGTGCCTCATGCACCACCTTGTCTCCGAGTCGGGCCACCCCCGAGAGAGGGTCCGATGAATTCTTGATTATTTCGAGAGCGCTCAAAAGGCTCGTGTTGCGATCTGATATGATGCAAACATCGGGCCGATCTATCACGACTCCCATCTTCAAGCAGCCGAGGAACCATAACCAGCCTATCTTTGTTTTCACTCTCGACAAGTGCATAGGCAATAGGCAAGAGCTGATTATTTGCGTCAGCTGCGATCGCCACCAAGAGTGTGCCCTTGTACTTTCCTCGTGAGAAAGGTACCATCTATTGACAAGCACAGGCGGCGAGTGATGGAATGCACGTATAGTCCGGGGGATGCCCGGAATAAACGATCAAGGATTTGTTGGTTTTCCTCCGCGAGGGTGTTGACGAACTCTCCGACCACTTGAGTCCCCCGGTTAGTTGCCGCTATCCGATGGAGTAGTCTCGGGGCAAGATCATATGCCTCCTCATAGGTGCCATACAATCTCCGGAAAATCTCCTCCTTCGCCCGCCTTGCCTTACTAAAGCCGACCGGGAAGCCAATCGGATCTTCCGCGGTTTTTTGCAGCCTTCTTTGTACCAAGGGTTATATCTTCTTCCACCGCCACTTGCATGATATGTGATACATATTTTGCAGTGACGTTGCGGTGCTTGTCGAGAACCCCCAATTGCTCGCAGCTATGGGGTTCTATTTTTGAGATATGCCATGGCTGACATACCCCAGGGCTCACCCGAGCGATAACTCTCCCCCTGCAACCCTCCCCATTCAATTTAACGCATATGACTTTCAGCTGCCTTCGATCAGACTGCTTCACTCTGTGTTGCCGAGATATGGCCAACACATACCTCTTGATTGCTTGGTCGACCGAGTCCTTGTCCGGGAAAGTTTGCCCAACCTGCGCACTCGTCTTCCCCTAGGCCCGGAACAGAGTGGAATTCATTGCCGATGGTCATTGTTTTTAAGAACTCGGGGTCCATTGGTGCCGCAACCGCCCTCCAGGAAGGACCGGCACCTTCTTCGTCCGAGGAGGATTCAGACGAAGAAGAACGAGCGTCATCGTCCAATGCCTCCGGCAGTCCCTCCACACGCTCGCTAATATCAACGAACGCGGACCAATATCCTGGCTCGGCAGCAAACTGGGCGACCATCTGCTCCGATGGGCTGGTGCTATGGCCTGCAGTCAGTGCCGCTTGCTCTGATTGGCCTATCATGCCTGCTGCAGTCAGGGCCAAATGGTCCAATTGAACGGTGCTCGGTCCTGTGATGATGGCTAATACGTCTCCGACGTATCGATAATTTCTTATGTTCCATGCCACATTATTGATGTTATCTACATGTTTTATGCACACTTTATGTCATATTCGTGCATTTTCTGGAACTAACCTATTAACAAGATGCCGAAGTGCCGCTCTCGTTTTCTCGCTCGTTTTTGGTTTCAGAAATCCTAGTAACGAAATATTCTCGGAATTGGACGAAATCAACGCCCAGGTTCCTATTTTGCCCGGAAGCATCCAGAACACCCGAGAGCCACCAGGGAGGGGGCACAGGCCCACCAAACCACAGGCCGGCGCGGCCAGGGGGGGCCCGCGCCACCCTATGGTGTGGGCACCCCTTCGACCCTCCTGCGCCGCCTCTTCGCCTATTTAAAGCCTCCGTCGCGAAAACCCTGATACGTTCGACGAAACCCACGTAAACCTTCCGCAGCCGCCGCCATCGCGAAGCCAAGATCTGGGGGACAGGAGTCTCTGTTCCGGCACGCCGCCGGAACGGGGAAGTGCCCCCGGAAGGCCTCTCCATCGACACCGCTGCCATCTCCACCGCCATCTTCATCACCGCTGCTGCTCCCATGAGGAGGGAGTAGTTCTCCATCAAGGCTAGGGGCTGTACCGGTAGCTATGTGGTTCATCTCTCTCCTATGTGCTTCAATACAATAATCTCATGAGCTGCCTTACATGATTGAGATTCATATGATGATGCTTGTAATCTAGATGTCATTATGCTAGTCAAGTGAGTTTTACTTATGTGATCTCCGGAGACTCCTTGTCCCACGTGTGTAAAGGTGACAGTGTGTGCACCGTGTGGGTCTCTTAGGCTATATTTCACGAATACTTACTCACTGTTGAATGGCATAGTGAAGTGCTTATTTATATCTCTTTATGATTGCAATGTATTTGTATCACAATTTATCTATGTGCTACTCTAGCAATGTTATTAAAGTAGTTTTATTCCTCCTGCACGATGTAATGGTGACAGTTTGTGCATCCGTGTTAGTACTTGGTTTATGCTATGATCATGATCTCTTGTAGATTGCGAAGTTAACTATTGCTATGATAGTATTGATGTGATCTATTCCTCCTACATATGCATGAAGGTGACAGTGTGCATGCTATGTTAGTACTTGGTTTAGTCGAATTGGTCTATCTTACACTCTAAGGTTACTTAAATATAAACATTGAATTGTGGACCTTGTTAACTCCGGCATTGAGGGTTCGTGTAATCCTACGCAATGTGTTCATCATCCAACAAGAGTGTAGAGTATGCATTTATCTATTCTGTTATGTGATCAATGTTGAGAGTGTCCACTAGTGAAAGTGTAATCCCTAGGTCTTGTTCCTAAATATCGCTATCGCTCGCTTGTTTATCGTTTTACTGCGTTACTACCGCTCGCAATACTACCACCATCAACTACACGCCAGCAAGCTATTTTCTGGCACCGTTGCTACTGCTCATATATATTCATACCACCTGTATTTCACTATCTCTTCGCCGAACTAGTGCACCTATTTGGTGTGTTGGGGACACAAGAGACTTCTTGCTTTGTGGTTGCGAGGTTGCATGAGAGGGATATCTTTGACCTCTTCCTCCCTGAGTTCGATAAACCTTGGGTGATCCACTTAAGGGAAAACTTGCTGCTGTTCTACAAACCTCTGCTCTTGGAGGCCCAACACTGTCTACAGGAAAAGGAGGGGGAAGTAGACATCAATGGCCATCTCCTCTTCACCAGCGCCGGTACTGCTTCCGGCACCATCATCACCTGATATAAACTGAACGTACACCATGGGCTCTCCGTACATAGCAACACCAGGTGTGCTTGCAAACCTCATGTACGTACCCCAATTTCTATCACTCTTTACCTCCCGCAAACCCCAACGTGCAGGTGTCCCATCATTCCCTCCTACGACGATGAGAGCCTCAATGGTCATCTTCTTCCCACGCATGGCGCGCCCAAACTGTGCTCGGATGCATCTTCTAACATCCAAAAATTCTTTATTGACCATATCTGTCACTACAACTTTCATTGAGTCGCAGCGCGACACATCGACACCAGAAAATTCATCGCGTACGACGTCTCCATAAAATACTAACACAGTTTCCATCGTACCTACCGCACAACCATATTTTTAAAATTATATTATATTACAACACAATAATATTTAACATGTGATTAACATTTTTAAATAATCATAACACAACAGCATCTTTAATATTTATAACAACATTCCATAATAATTGTATTACAAGCCTACCGCTCACTCATTTCATAATAAATTTAACACCAAACATAAACACGAGACTATTTTTTAATAAGCGACAAATTTTAATACTACAAACTAAAATTAAAATAAGTACGGACGGATTTTACTACCTCTACTTCAGCCCGTGCGCTCCACTTCTAATTATATCTTAAAATACAAGTTCAACATATTTAGTTGGAACATTAATATTTCAGCACCGTAATATTATATGTTTATTTTAACATGGATCTTGAATGGACCATTATTTGCTACTAATGTTCACCATGCTAGCTTGTACGTAACACATAAAATCATAGTCTCTATACTCTGCATATCGCGTACAAAAAAAAATATAAATTCTATACAGCACATTTAATTAGCTATCTACGGCTTAATTACATATTGCCCTGCATGCAGCATTAACTACTAATATATTAACACGCATGCTATTTTTTCACTTGGAAAACAGTGTGCATGCAGCATCGATTGGTCATGCAGTGCATGCAAACTTTAACAGCTCACCCGAAATTAATGTGAAGAGATAACGAGGCCGCATACCACGGGCAGACTAGGGAAGTTAATTCCGGGAAGCACACGCTAATTATTACTGCAGAGAGTTAATTTAGGGGTAAATTCGTCCACAGCTACCGAACCAAATTTCTCCTTAATCCGAGTGCAAAAGTATATACGCCCTATGCTGTGAGATGGAGGGAGTACTCAATAATATGCCGTACTAATATTTTCATCCTACCTATGCACGCAACTACGGAACATGCACCACTTAAACTAATTACACTACACAAATAATAAGATTCTAACTACGTAAATAAATACAGCATGCTAGCTTCTTGTAATCCTTACCTTGAGCAAAGACGGAATCAACCAGGCTCCACTCAATCAACAGACATAAACTAACTGAGTAAGAGACATTAACGACGCACAGCAACAGACATCAACTAAGTGAGCAGAGACTGAGTGTGTTCACAGTGAGAGCGAGAGCGAGAGCGAGTAACGTCTTTATATAGAATCGGCTCAGCACGACGGAATGAATCCCGAGAGCAGTTTCGCAGCAATCAGACCGAAAGCAGCAAAGCAGCAATTTACAACAGTTCAAAGCACTCTGATTAGCAGCTTTTTTACAGCAAAGTGCGTGCATGTCGGCAGATTCCCGCCGCGCGTGGTCGACCGGATGGAAATTTCTCGTGTCACCAGCTTTAGTCACTGTCACGTCGGAGCTGGTCGGCCGGATGGAAATTTTTCCTCGCGCCGACGACCGCGCGTGCTGCATGGCGGGGCCTGCCTCCACACTCAACGGCGGCATGCTCCACGTGGACCTGCCGCCCCTGGGTCCAGCGGCATGGCCCACCGGACCAAACGGCGAGCTGACGGCGAGGCGGACTCGGTAACGTGCCGCCAGGCACGTCGGCGGCGGGCCCCTGCCGCCCCTCGCTCCGGCGGCAAGCGCCACGTGTTGGCTGGGGGCGCTGCCGCCACCCCAGAGGGGGTCCTTTTTGTCAATTTGCCTCAGAGGTGGTCCTTTTTATCAATGAATTGGGGCAGGTGGTCTCTTTTGGCAAAATTTCCAAAGACGAAAAAGGATTACCGTACGATAAAGAAGAACATTGGCAGAAAATGAGATAACATGGCAATGCAACTGAATAGTTTACTGAGTGGCAGTTCAGGTTTCGATCTCACGAATCCATACAACAATCACATAAAAAGATGGAAAATGATCCGTTGTCCCCGGGGGATAAGGCTCTCCCAGCTCCCGGGTCCCCGGCCGCCGGATCAACCATTTTGATGGTTAGATTTGCATGTAGCAAAAAAAAACATCTTCGACAGCAAAAAATCATCCCCGGCAGCAAATGACTGAAGCAAAAAACGGTTCGTTCAGAAAAAGAAAAGTAAAAAAGCTGGGCTCGCTGGAGACCTCCCGGAGACCACGTAGCAAAAAAAATGTAATAATGTAGCAAAGATGAAAATCGTCAGAGACATCGCCGGAGACAACGTAGCAAACATATTATCACCATGTGATGCTATTTTTTTTGCTATAATTTTTTGTTGTTGTTTTGCCACTTTAATTTAAAAAATTGCTACGAGCTCTCCGGCGAGATCTCCGGCGAGGTCTCCGGCGAGCTCAGCCTTTTTATTTGATTTCGTAACTGAACCATTTTTTGCTACAATGTAGCAAAACGGGTTATTTTTTGCTGCCGGGAAGTGTTTTTTTGCTACATTCAGTAAAAGCAGATCTGGCCGTCCAAGATGGCCGATCCGACGGCTGGCGACCCGGGGCTGGGAAATCAGATCCCCGGGGGACGCCCAGCAGTTTCCTAAAAAGATAGGCACATCGGTTATACGCTCACTGACAAAACTGTTAGCTGATAACTTAAGATCAGGTTGCCTAGATGGCAAGCAAATCTCCCCGCTTCATCGCCAAAGCACAAGACAGCAACAGCTAGAACTGGGACTTGTCAAGGCTGTCAAAGTAGCAATGGTCCATGGCGGAAAGTGCAAACGGAACCTGGCAACGCGCGAGGACGAAAACGAAGCCAATAAGAGAGGAACACGTGGCTGTATAGGTTATGTATTTGTAAGGTATCTAACATTGTCTACCAAGTAATGAAGCGTATTCACCGGCCGCATTAACTTCCAGAGGCAGCAGATTTCTTGTCATCTTCGTCTCCCCCAAATCCCCAATTAGTACTCACCATTTCAGCCATGGCCGAGCTGACTAGATAGATTCCTGCCGGCAGCGATCTCCTCCGCCCAAGCTCCACTGGCTACCGTACTTCTTGCTCGTGTTGCTCCAGGTGCTAGCGCGCGTCTTCTTCTTGCTCTTGCTGCTCTAGGTGCGGGCGCGTCGGTGAAGCGGCAGCGTTGCTCGGCTTCCGGCGCGCGTCTGTGGCGGACGATCCGCGCGGTGCTGTCACGAGATGGGCGTCCGGCGCCAACGCCAACTCCACAGCGCCGTGCTCTTGGCCCGGCGTCGCGTGCTCGCCGCCGACCGATGGCCGCATCGTCGCCACCTACCGCCGACGTGACCGCGGCACGCGAGGCGACAGGCCGCTTGCTCATGCAACCTTCTATCCCGCGCGGGGCGCGGCCACGGAACGTCGTCGAGTGGCTCAAGGACCAGCTGCAGCAGGAACACTGGGCGCGGCCGCAGGAAGGCCGGGCGATCAGTCGCGGTGATTGGTTCGAGAACCATCGGTCGCAGCCTCGCATGCACGACCACGGGAACGCCTTGGATTGGCTCAAGGACGCGCCGGCAGTGGGAACACTGGGCGCGGCCGCTGGAACGCCGGGCGACCGGTCGCGGTCATTGGCTCGACGACCGTTGGCCGCTGGCGTTCGTCCTCCGTCCAAGCTCCAAGGCTGTGAGCTGCTCCGGCCGCCGTGCTCCTACGCCTGAGCTCTAAAGCCGCGAGCTCTCCCCCACTCGAGTTTCTCCAGCGGCTCCTCCGGCAGAGAGCTCCAATGCACGAAGCTTCTTCACCCGGTGTGTTTATTCGCGGAGCTTCTCTGTCCCACCTGCACCTCCGGGCCGAGCTGCCGAGCTCCAAGGCCACGAGCTCCTCTACAGCCGTACTTCTCCTCCGCGAGCTTGTGCTGATTTTTCTCGAATCAGGAAAGAGATTCATATGTATGTTCTTCTCTGGAAGCTCTATTTGACTCACTTTTACTTCTTGATGGATTCTACCACAACTATTTCTAGTTTATTTCCTGATAGATTAGTATTGGTTTTAGAGCCAATTATTTGGTAATTGCTAGGTTGTCACAAGGCATGCCTCATGCATGTTCTTTCTTTTCTTTATTTCTTCGTGATTTAAGATTCTCTCAATTTCTCTTTTGATTTCAGGATTAGTGAATATGCTCTAAGTGGTGGATTCTACCACAATGTCTTTTAGTTTATTTTCTGATAGACTAGTAATGGTCGAATGAGGTGGGCCAGATGTTTAACAGCAGACACTCCACATTAAGTCCAACCCATCCGCACCTCACTCTCCCACTCTCTTTCGTCCTGCTTAAGTTAACTGCCGACTTTTTGCTAATGATGCAAGTAGTAATATAAAATGAAAATGTCCGGGTGGTAAAAAAATGTGATTTTTGTACTAATTTAACTTCAACATTTATTATACTTTTTTGTACTAATGGTACAAATAGTACAAAAATGCGAGTTTGTGCTAATATAAAATGTTCGGATGGTTAACAAATGTGATTTTGTATTAACTCAACTTAAATATTTTTTTCTAAACATCCTTCATTATAACACGTGCAACACGATTAACTTTGTGTTACATCAAGGTTTAATAAGCATTTTCTCGTTGATAACTATCCATGATTATCATGAATTGGCTGATCGATTTGATAGTTTAATTGCATTGCATGGTGCAGCCATGCGCATGCAGTGACAGGAGCGGAGAAGAAACAGAGTGGGAAAGGTAAAGAAGCAGTCAAGTCACGCGACGAGACCAGAATGCCGACCACCGCTTGCATTTAAGTAACAGGGTAGAGCAGAAGCGTAACTATCCTGCAGCATGGCAGTAACTCCTCTCTCAGTATCGTACGACGGCGGCCCTTGTATACAGCTGCGTATGCCAGGTGCGGATATGAAATTCCATTGCGTATTGAGCTGACGCTATATTAGCTACTAATCTCGCGGCACCAATAGACGACGCAGATTTTGACCTCGCGCGTTGCCAGGTCCCAATCGGCCGGGTCGT